>NC_039359.1:132478925-132555634 GCF_003573695.1 Papaver somniferum
CCATCTCTCTAGGCTAGATGTTTTGCCCATTTCACATCCCGTGAAGCCCTAGGGTGTGGAGTTTGTAAAACAGCTAGCTAGGGCATCAGTAGGGAACAATAGGAGCTGAGGAAGAGCATCAGAGACGCATAAGAGAGATGGGTTCGACAGAGGAGACAATTTCAGGGTAAGGGTTAACTTTTCACAGACCCTAATTTTGTCTGTAATTTAGGGATTTGGGTGAAAACCCTAATTTGTAATTTGAGGGAAATTTCTTTGGGTATAAATTGAGGACTGTGGTGTGTGTAATTTTTATGCTGGACTAGCCAGTGTCCAGAACTTAGTTCTGTTAATGTTCAATTTCAGTTCAATTTTAGTTCAATTTTCAATTTCAGTTCAATTTCATTTCTGTTAATGTGTGTGAAGTCAATTTTAGTTTTATACTGTGATGTTGTTATGTGTTGTTCCTGTTATGAACTCCATTGTGTTATGTTTGTTCTTTGCTGTCACTCCCATACCCCTGTTATGCTATGTTTCTGTAAGCTTGTATCATGTTCTGTATATGTCCTACTTTTAATTTCCTGTTGATGTTTGTGTTCTGTTTAATGTTAATGCACCTGTTATGTGATACATGTGAAGTGATGGAAGGTTAGGCTAGAAACCTCAGTGCATTATTTTGATTGAGCAATGGGAGAAATTAGTGCTCATAGCAAGCTAATTCTCTTTCCATTCCATTTGTATGCTTAGGATGCATTGTTTTGATTTAGCAATGGGAGAAATTAGTGCTCATAGCAAGCTAATTCTCTTTCCATTCCATTTGTATGCCTAGAGCCACTGCCTTGGCCTTGCATTGTCTTCACTGTTATGTGCTTCCCATGTTATGTTATTGTGTTTAAATTCATGTTTTGTTCACTGTTAGTGGTAGAAGTTTAGCTTTGAGGCACTGTATTGATTGAGCAGTGGGGAGAAACTAGTGCTCACTAGTGACTGTGAGCAAACTAGTTCTCTTCCCACTCTAGTAGTATGCCTAGGCTCACCCTCACCATCTCAACTGCAACCTCCTCCCTGCCCTTGGCTTAGGCCTTGGTTTATCTCTTTGTCATTCTTTATGCCATTATCACCTTCACCATCATCATTGTTGTTTGCTGTTTGCTTATGCCATTGTTAATATGCACATGTAGATTACTGTTGTTTTATCATTGTATATATTGCCACATTGTATATATTGATACTATCTCCATTGCCATCCTCACTTCCTTGGTCTTTCCCTTTGCTAGATTGCCTTGTTTTGCCCTGTTTTCTTCCCTTTTCTCCTGCTACTTCAACTTCCGCTGCTGCTACTGCTTTCTTTTCCTTGCTGCTACTACTTGCTGTTGTTGTGCTGCTGCTGTGCAGTGCTGCTACTGCTTTCTTTTTCTTGCTACTGCTGCTGCAACCCTGTTGCTGCTGCTGTTTTCTCCAGCTTTGCTACTGCAGCTGTTTGCTTTCCTTCCTCTTTGCACTGCTGCTGCTGCTTCCTCTTCAAAGCCCAGCTCAACCCAAGGCTCAAATCACATCACAAGCTCAGTCCATCTGTAGTCCACTGAGCCCAAGCCTAATTCAGAGACCAAAGCCCAAGTTCACAGTTCATCATTCAAAGGCCCAAAGCCTAGTGTAATTCAAGACCAACTGAGCCCAAGCTCAGTTCATTTCATTGTTAAAAACAAACCCATTAGGCCCAATTTACTCAAAGGGTATTCAAAGCCCAACAATAGCCATTTTAGAGCCCAAAATAGCTAGAGAACTCCAAACACTCCCAATCTCTGTGGATCGACCCGTACTTGCACGAGCTACAATTGACGACCGTGCACTTGCGGTATTACTATAGGCCCGCGTTTTCATTTCACTTCAATTTTATACGCTTTCTCGGGCCCACCAAGTTTTTGGCGCCGCTGCCGGGAACCATTTTGCATTTAAATATAATATCTTTGAGTCCTACCAAGTTTTTGGCGCCGCTGCCGGGGATTGGTGCTGTGTTTTTCTTGTAGTTTTATTAGCTATTTTTGCATTGCACTACATAGCATTTGCATCTGCATCTGCTTCACTTCATTTGATGTTGGACCTGCTGTTCTGAACCAGTTTTTCCTCTGCTGGGACGCCACCAAGGAAAAGAACCAAAGCCCAACTGGGTTTTTGCAACAATATCAGAGCAGCTGGGCTGTGCTTAAAAGGTAACCCATTTAAGAGAACCCGAATTGTGGGCTTCCATTTTTAATTGTGGGCTTGTAATATTAAAGCCAATTTTTGGGCTCTTTTTATTTTCTGTTGGGTTTGTAATAATTTATTTGTGGGCTTGTTTGTTTAATTTGTGGGCTTGTATTTAATTTTTGTGAGCTTGTTTAATTTGGACTGGTAATTTGTATTCTGGGTTTTTAAACCCAGCTGAGCTTGTAACCGATCACGCTAGGTTAACTCGTTAGTGGGCCGAGTACCCAAATTCTAGGCCGAGATTTTGGACTCAGTTCCACCAAAAGTTTTCAACCAAGCGGAGCCAAAGCAAACGCAAAACAAACAGTGGGCTTGCTCCCATTCAAAAACCAAATTTTATTTTCTTTTGCAAAAAAAAAAAAAAAAAAAAAAAAAACCAAAATTTTACTTTTCTCCCATTCAAAAACCAAATTTTACTTGCTCCCATTTTAAACCAAATTTTTTCTTCTTTATCCCATCTTAAACCAAAAGTTTTATTTTACTCCCATTTCAAAACCAAATTTTCAAATGTCTCCCACCAAAACCAAATTTTTCCCAAAAATCCAAACCCTTTAAAAACCAAATTTTGGGCTTTGTAACCTTTACTTAGCTTTTGAGCCAATCATGTCTGGATTTTGGTCTGCTCCTGGGGATGGAAATAAAACTCTTAGAGAACTTGCTTATGGGCATGTGCCACGTTATGAACCTTCCACGGACCATGATGTCAATAGTCATAGGAATTATTATGGACATTTTCAAAGTCCCGAGCCGCAATACATGAACCCTAATGACTATTCATACATGCATCATTCATCGCAACGTGAAAATGAACATTTGCTAGAGCCTCACTCACACAATCATCACTTATGGATCAAATAGAAGCTCGAATCACAGCTTTAGAAATGCAATCACATGAGGAATCTGTCACATCTAATTTTCTTAGGCAACCTGAAATCTATGCATGTCCCGCATGTGGTAGTTTAGACCACCCTGTTGAGAATTGTCATATTTTGCATAATTTTAGGCAATCTAGAGAAAATCCAAGGTATGAAATGCCCATAAATTGTGAGAATGGTAGTCATTGGGACCATAATCAATCCTTTGAGGGTTGCGATCAATATTTTGTAAACCCTAATGACCATGCACACATGTACCATTCACCACAATTTGAACATGAAGAATTTTGTACTCCCATGAATTTAGACTCCACCACAGAAGCTTTAAGACTCTGCAAGCAAGACTATGATAGATCTACATCACGAATTCATGCACATTTAGATCAGATTTTGCTTCACCGACAAAAGGAGGAAATTCATGAGGAAATGTATGTTGTCCCTAATGAAGTGTCTAGTCCCATTCATGTAAATAATGTTGAATATGAACCTAATTTAGAGGAACATGAATCGACTAATGACACCACCACTGTTAATGAGGACCAATATGCATGCTACCATGATGATGATTATGATGATATGTTAGAAGAACATGAAAATATTGTGGAACCTGTTGGTTCAAAAACATATGGCTTCTCGCCCTCGACCTTCATGAATGTTGTTTTTCTAATACTCATTGTAATTCATATGATTTTGATATTGACATGGGATTCGTACAATTATTCTGTGAAGATGAGCATGACATAGGAATAGTTGAATCTTCTGTAGACACTAATATGCATGAAAATATATTTGATGTGTCTGATTCTCTACCTAGGTCACATTGTGATATTTCTCCTGATTTGCCGATGCATGAGAATAAATTTGTTGATGATGTTGATGATTCTGATTGTGACTTGCAACTGATTGATTGTGAGCATGATGTGACATGTGTAGATGATTAGGAGATTTTGATTTGATTAATAATGACGCCTATTCTCCTACATGAGTCACAATCTGATGGCCTTCCACCCAACCTAGATTTGGTTTGTACCCATATTGTCAAACCGACTTTTCTGAGAGTCCTAATCATAACTAGGTTTGGAACTGTGTGCTTCCCAAGTCCTCTTGGACTATTTTGCTTCTAAGTATAATACATTTGAGGAACCACAGTTGGAATTAGCATGTTTGCCCGTCCCTAGCACAGTTCATTTCGAGCTAGACCTTGTGCATGATGAACCCCCAAAACTGCGCGATTTTGTTTTCAAAATTATATCTTCTGTAAAATCCAGGTTTGGGGGTAGCTCATTTTGTTTCACAGCTTCACTTGCATGCCTATATATTATTGTGTGAAGCTGTTGAAACCTCTACACTTTGTCTTTTGGGTTGATCCTCAACTCTTTAGATTGTTAGTGTATGGTGAATTTTTGTATATAATCCAGTAGATAAAATTTCTTAAAAACCCTTTTGTTCCTTTTGTATATATTTTGCTAATCCAATATGATCTCGGCTGAATATGTTGGATTTTTGCCTTGAATAACGGAGTTTTAATTCTGCTTTCGCCGAAATCGGGTATTCTCTCTCCTTTTACTCTACTCAGCATGTCCCTTTCCATATTTTTTATAATTCTTTCCATATTTTGAAACATTGAGGACAATGTTTAGTTTAGGTTTGGGGGTATAGAGTAGATACCATGATAATTGCCATAATTGAAAACAAACTCCATCTTTTTGAAAAAATTGAAAAATTCCAAAAAAAAAAAAAATGAAAAATGAAAATAAAAAATTGAAAATTGAAAAAAACATAAAAAATGGAGCTCATTTACCTTGAAATGTTGACTCTTGTGCAAATATGTATTTTTATTAGGAGTCTTAGTCTAGATATTTAGGCACCCTGATTCTAACACAATTCACATTGTGATAAGAAATTTGCACGCGCACGATCTACCAATACATGTATGGCCTCGATCTTCAAGGTGTTTGATAGGAAGTTACGATTGCCAATCACTTTAGAATACTGAACGAAACTTGACTAGCTTGTTCTTTGGTTGGTTGGGATAGAAGGTGGAGGTTACATTAAGAAAGACAACCATCGAATTTAACTGGGTGCATCAAAAAGGGCTACCTCTTGCAAAGTGTCATGTAATTTTTTGTTTCTTTTTGTTATGTATCAAAAGAGCTACCATATGTAAAAATCAATTTCAAGTTCTTCTGCCAAAAAAAAAAAAAAAAAAAAAAAAAAATCAGAAAAATACAAAAAAATCAAGTATTTATCAATTCCATCATCTCTTGTTCCAAAAATAAAAGAGAGTAGTCAATGTAAATTAGAGTCATGTAAAGAGTCATCTTTTGTTGTTTCATTGTAATAAGCAAGGAGGGTGTATGCCATTGATGTACAACGCGAGTAATTGTGAAATACCTCCAACTCATTCACAATTCTCGTAAAGTCCGGACAGCTAGCTAGATTTCGACCTTGGTTCTTAGCCTGAGAAACTATCTCTTGGTGATTAGTAGTCATAACTTCAGATCTTTCTTTACACATGTGTAGATACACTTTACACTCTTATCACATGTCTTTTTTTGTTATCAGTGCTAGGATTGTGCCTTAGATAGCTAGATTGACATCTCCATTTTGCTGTGAGCTTAAACTGACTTGCACATGTCACATTTGATGGAATCTGAGCTCATATTTTGTCCTTAGGTTTTGTAGGCACACCTCTGGTAAACCTTCACGAGACTTCAACTCGTCCACTAGGGACACTTAGTGGTTTAAAAGGCTTAGTGCATACGCTAAATGCATTCGAGAGACCAGCGACAGTGGTATAGGTAGGATTTCCTTAGTTTTGTTTTACTTGAGGACAAGTAAAATTCAGGTTTGGGGGTATTTGATGAGTGCCAAATATTGTATATATTTGCACCCTTTTTATTGGCATTTAACTCATCTTTTGTGCATTAATTCTACATTTTATCCCATATTCTGTATTTTCATTGTTTTCGAGAATAAATATTTTTATTAATTAATTTTGTATTTTTAGGTAATAAATAAAGTTCGGATGAGTCGCGGAGCGAAAAAGAGCAGAAAAGTGGTGAAAAGCCGGGAGGAATTACGCAAGGAAGCCGCGAAGAATGCTGTGCACAAGACCAAAAGGCTAGAAATGGGCTTGAAGAGGAAGAATTGTTCTTAAAGAAGATATGGGCTTGGCATACCCAAGGCCCAAAACCCTTACCCAAACCCATTTCCTATATCCATACCCGCCTCCATTCTCAGCCGTCAGATCGGATCCATCTCATCATCCAACGGTCGCTTCTTTGCCTGCGCATCAAACCTCGATACTTTCGCTTAACACTACAACACCTAACTCCATCTGGTGTCGTTAATTTTGTTGTATCTCATAATCCAACGGTCGCCACATACCTCTCCATCGTAGCCGTTCGATTCAATCTATATGGGATCATCCAACGCCTTCCACTCACTGTTCATCAAACTCCGCTGAACCTGCCTCACAACCTAGCGACCGAACACCTACAACCCAAACAAACAGACCCTTCTCCCATTCTATCGATTTCTCCTCCTTCTTCCCCTTCTTCCCAAAATTTTCAGAGCTGCTCCTCCTTCTCCCGACCAAATCAGAGCGTCACCACCAGTTCCATCACTGCCACCACCATCTCTTCACTGACACCACCACCATCTCTCTAGGCTAGATGTTTTTCCCATTTCACATCCCGTGAAGCCCTAGGGTGTGGAGTTTGTAAAACAGCTAGCTAGGGCATCAGTAGGGAACAATAGGAGCTGAGGAAGAGCATCAGAGACGCATAAGAGAGATGGGTTCGACAGAGGAGACAATTTCAGGGTAAGGGTTAACTTTTCACAGACCCTAATTTTGTCTGTAATTTAGGGATTTGGGTGAAAACCCTAATTTGTAATTTGAGGGAAATTTCTTTGGGTATAAATTGAGGACTGTGGTGTGTGTAATTTTTATGCTGGACTAGCCAGTGTCCAGAACTTAGTTCTGTTAATGTTCAATTTCAGTTCAATTTTAGTTCAATTTTCAATTTCAGTTCAATTTCATTTCTGTTAATGTGTGTGAAGTCAATTTTAGTTTTACACTGTGATGTTGTTATGTGTTGTTCCTGTTATGAACTCCATTGTGTTATGTTTGTTCTTTGCTGTCACTCCCATACCCCTGTTATGCTATGTTTCTGTAAGCTTGTATCATGTTCTGTATATGTCCTACTTTTAATTTCCTGTTGATGTTTGTGTTCTGTTTAATGTTAATGCACCTGTTATGTGATACATGTGAAGTGATGGAAGGTTAGGCTAGAAACCTCAGTGCATTATTTTGATTGAGCAATGGGAGAAATTAGTGCTCATAGCAAGCTAATTCTCTTTCCATTCCATTTGTATGCTTAGGATGCATTGTTTTGATTTAGCAATGGGAGAAATTAGTGCTCATAGCAAGCTAATTCTCTTTCCATTCCATTTGTATGCCTAGAGCCACTGCCTTGGCCTTGCATTGTCTTCACTGTTATGTGCTTCCCATGTTATGTTATTGTGTTTAAATTCATGTTTTGTTCACTGTTAGTGGTAGAAGTTTAGCTTTGAGGCACTGTATTGATTGAGCAGTGGGGAGAAACTAGTGCTCACTAGTGACTGTGAGCAAACTAGTTCTCTTCCCACTCTAGTAGTATGCCTAGGCTCACCCTCACCATCTCAACTGCAACCTCCTCCCTGCCCTTGGCTTAGGCCTTGGTTTATCTCTTTGTCATTCTTTATGCCATTATCACCTTCACCATCATCATTGTTGTTTGATGTTTGCTTATGCCATTGTTAATATGCACATGTAGATTACTGTTGTTTTATCATTGTATATATTGCCACATTGTATATATTGATACTATCTCCATTGCCATCCTCACTTCCTTGGTCTTTCCCTTTGCTAGATTGCCTTGTTTTGCCCTGTTTTCTTCCCTTTTCTCCTGCTACTTCAACTTCCGCTGCTGCTACTGCTTTATTTTCCTTGCTGCTACTACTTGCTGTTGTTGTGCTGCTGCTGTGCAGTGCTGCTGCTGCTTTCTTTTTCTTGCTACTGCTGCTGCAACCCTGTTGCTGCTGCTGTTTTCTCCAGCTTTGCTACTGCAGCTGTTTGCTTTCCTTCCTCTTTGCACTGCTGTTGCTGCTTCCTCTTCAAAGCCCAGCTCAACCCAAGGCTCAAATCACATCACAAGCTCAGTCCATCTGTAGTCCACTGAGCCCAAGCCTAATTCAGAGACCAAAGCCCAAGTTCACAGTTCATCATTCAAAGGCCCAAAGCCTAGTGTAATTCAAGACCAACTGAGCCCAAGCTCAGTTCATTTCATTGTTAAAAACAAACCCATTAGGCCCAATTTACTCAAAGGGTATTCAAAGCCCAACAATAGCCATTTTAGAGCCCAAAATAGCTAGAGAACTCCAAACACTCCCAATCTTTGTGGATCGACCCGTACTTGCACGAGCTACAACTGACGACCGTGCACTTGCGGTATTACTGTAGGCCCGCGTTTTCATTTCACTTCAATTTTATACGCTTTCCCGGGCCCACCAAGTTTTTGGCGCCGCTGCCGGGAACCATTTTGCATTTAAATATAATATCTTTGAGTCCTACCATGTTACCAAGGTAACATTGATTGTAAACCATGATTTGAAGACTATATGTTAGAGCATTGCTCGGTCGAACTCGCATGCGTTGCTATCTCAAGCATGTTTGTCAATATTTGTGATCAAAACTATATGTCTTGATTTCTAGTATACTTATGATTAAGTCTCGGTCTAGGATAGTTAGGAATAGTTGAGCTCCATACTCCATGGGATTATCTTACAAAGACGAAGAACTACTCAAGGAACCAGTGGAACTTCATCCGACCAAAAGGTATGTGGAGACTTGAACTCATCTTGTCACTCAAAAGTTTATCTACTCTATCTCGTACTCTTGAGACAAAAGTCGTATAAGTATGATAGTTTTCATACATACACATTTGCTATTTCGAGCCGAGTTTACTCGCCTATCTTTTCTGGAAATACATGTTGTTGAGATTTTGCTTTAACCATCTTCATCTTTACCCGTGATGAAAGTCATGATGACGTTTCAATCTTGAAAATAACTTTGATGACGATAGTCGATTCTTTATGTCTAACGACTGTTATAACATTATAGAAGAATGTTTCAACGATTGAAATGTAGAGTTGAGAATATGTAACCACCTATGGATGTAAGCATATAGTGTGTTCGCACATTAGTGTATAAATCCATGTGCCGGAAACCAAGTGCGTGCATATGTGTGCATGCGGTATTGGTGAAGGAGACAGGTTGGGTACGCGTACCCGTACGCGTACTGGCGGAAATTCACGTCCGTGAAATTCTGCTGAGTCTGAAGTTTATGAACTCAAAAACCAGTCACCTTAGGTACGCGTACCCGTACTGGCGGAACTTTTTCACCCGAAAAAGTCTGCTGATTTTGGAATCTAAAACCAACTCAAAATTCGGTAGCTAAGGTACGCATACCCGTACGCGTACCCAAGCTAGTTATTTCTCAAATCGGTAGTTCATGGACTTAAAACAATAAATTATAAGGAATAAAATCTTTGCAAACCGTGGGTATATTGTTCATGAATTGATTCAAATGAATCAAACCGATTTTGTTTCAATTGTGTCTATGTATAAAGACCTAAGCAATTGAACAACTCTTGAACTAGTTATTATGAGTCATTTGAACTAGTTATGAGAAATATGAATATGGTTAATATGAAAGCACTCATATGGATAACCATTGGTCAACCATTTGTGAACCAACTAATGTACACGTTTAGGTACGGTTACTCAAACCTAAATGAATACATTTCACTTGTGTGTGACAAGCTAAGTTTCGATCTAACGGTTGAAAGATATTAGCTTGGATAAATTAGGTTTTTCATCTAACGGTGATTATTGAATGCTTTGTTACCAAGGTAACTCAGATTGCAAACCCTGATTTGAAAACTATATAAGGAGACGTCTAGCAACTGTGAAAAACTAATCCCCACACCTCCTGTGTGATACTAGTTGGTTTGCTAGAGTCGATTCTCCTTTAATCGTAGGTTTCTTCTCGAGACCCTGTCGATTAACGACTAAAAGACTTCATTGGGATTGTGAAGCCAGACGAAACTACTTTCTCTTGTAGTTGAGCGATCTGATCTTACCATTTTCTATCGTACGAGTTCAATTGAATAATTGACTTGAGATTATATATCCGATAGGGCAAGATAAAAAGAAATCACAAACATCTTCGTCTCATCGTTTATGATTCCACAATATCTAGTTTCGTTACCATACGATATATATTATTATGAGGTGATTGATAATAATTGGTTGTTCTTCGGGAATATAAGTCCGGTTTATCAATTGGTTCTTGTTCACCTTGATTTTTATCAAAAGACAGAACAAAACTTTTAGGTTTATCGGTGGGAGACAGATTTATCTATCCTTGTAGACTTTTCTGTGTGATACAGATTTGTTTATTAAAGTCTTCGACTTTGGACCGTAGCAACTCTTGGTTGTGGGTGAGATCAGCTAAGGGAATCAAGTGCGTAGTATCCTGCTGGGATCAGAGACGTAAGGAGCGCAACTGTACCTTGAATCAGTGTGAGATTGATTAGGGTTCAACTACAGTCCAAACCAAAGTTAGTTTGCAGTAGGTTAGTGTATGTAGCGGCTTAATACAATATGGTGTTCAATCTGGACTAGGTCTCGGGGTTTTTCTGCATTTGCGGTTTCCTCGTTAACAAAGTTTCTGGTGTCTGTGTTATTTCTATTCCGCATTATATTTTGTTATATAATTGAAATATCACAGGTTGTGCGTTTGTATCGATCAATTGTGAATTCCAACCTTTGGCTGTTGATTGGAAATTGATTGATCCTTGGATATTGGTCTTTGGTACCATCCAAGTTTATTATCCTTGTATTTGATAAAGACTCGCAGATTTTTATTTGCTTGAGTAAAATCAAATCAAGAGAGAGATATTAACTCATCGATATACTTTTCTCTAGATTGAGTCTGACTGTCTAGTTGATTTTATAGAAAGTATATTGGAGGTAGTCCATACAGATTGATAATCGAAATATTGGGTGTGGTTGTTATACCCCCGCATTTTCACTATATACAGGAGAACTCTAGCAACTGGGAAACCTAATCCCCACACCTCATGTGTGATACTAGTTGCGACTAGAGTCGATTCTCCTTTAACCTAGGTTTTTCTAAAACCTTTAGGTTAACGACTTCATTGGGATCATGAAGCCAGACCCAACTATTTTATCTGTAGTTGCGTGTTCTGATCTTGCTGTTTTCTATCGTATTAAGTACTATCTTCTCAAGGATTTGCTCGAGATTTAATCTCTCATAGGCAAGATAAAAAGTAGTCACAAACATCTTCGTCTCATCGTTTGTGATTCCACAATATCTTGTTTCACTACCATACAATTAAGATTATTGTGAGGTGATTGATAATATTAGGCTGTTCTTTGGGAATATAAGTCTGGTGTATCAATTGGTTCCTGTTCACCTTGATTTATCAGAAGACGGAACAAAACTCATAGGTATTTCTGTGGGAGACATATTTATCTATTCAATAGACTTTTTTGTGTGAGACAGATTGGTTTATCAAGTCTTCAACTTTGGGTCGTAGCAATTCTTAGTTGTGGGTGAGATCATCTAAGGGAATCAAGGGCGCGGAGTCTTGCTGGGATTCAGAGGCGTAAGGAACGCGACTGTACCTTGATTAATGTGAAATTGGTTAGGTCTCAACTACATTCCAGTCCGAAGTTAACTTAGAGTAGGCTAGTGTCTGTAACGGCTTAATATAGTGTGGTGTTCAAATCTGGACTAGGTCCCGGGGTTTTTTTGCATTTGCGGTTTCCTCGTTAACAAAATTTCTGGCGTCTGTGTTATTTCTTTTCCGCATTATATTTTTTATAGAATTTAAATATCACAGGTTGTGCATAGTTCAATCACTTAGATAATCCAACCTTTGGTTGTTGATATAATTTGTTTGACACTTGAACATTGGTCTTTGGTACCGTTCAAGTTGTTTCATATAATAATCAAGCTCTCGGATTTCTATCTGTTTGATTTGCTGATTACATTGTGAAACAGAGATACAACTCTTGGATTTTCATTGATTGTGTCTGACTGTCTAGTTGATTCTCTTGGAATTATATTGGAGTTTGTTCATACAAATTGCCTAAACGAAATACTCGGTGAGGTTGTTAGACCCATGCTTTTTCAAGCTCTTCTACGGGAAACTAAGTGGGTTGCTGAAGAAAAAAAATCAATCTTTTGTGCATAGAAAAAGACTGCAAAAAGGTTACAACATGAAAGGACATCCGACTCAACTAAATATGCAAAGAAAATGAATCCTTCATGAGGTAAAGAATATTTTGAACAAATGGTTAGGATTTTGGGTCTGCAGTGCACCTTCATATCATGAAAACAGATTTTCTTACAAATTGGCTAAACATCCTTTCTCTCTCTTTTCGCGAAGCCTGATAGTAAATCAATCTAAAGTATGAAGAAAAAAAGATTTGTTAGATAACTCTACTAATTTAAAACATACAAATGAATTATTTAGTATTTGTATAATATTGTTGAAAGCAACCAAATCGAGTTATGTATTCAATTTGGACATCCCAATTGAGTCAGTCACTATGTGAGCTAATCTTGTATTTCTCTTGGATTATAATAAAAACTTTATTATTCATAAAGAAAAATAAAAAAAAATCAATAATACTAAGTTACAAAAGTTCGTGGTCATGTTATAGCCAAAATCTTAAACCAACACAAATGACCACCTTACAATAATTTTCAGTTTTATTAACTATAACAATTTGGTTTGGAGATACATTGTGAAAGACGTTCTGCAGTCATCTAAACTAATAATTCATTTGTTAGTTTATCATAATCAATAGTGATACAAAGGAGATAAACACAATTTTGTCGCTTTCATCCAAACTTCATTATTGCTTTCAAAATTGAGTCCGGGTATCCCCAATTTAGGTTGTCAAAAGCCTTATACATATCCAATTTATAACAACCTCATGATTAAGAGATTTGAGATGAAAATCAATGATTTCATTTGGAACTAGAGTTTCATCTGAAATCTGACTACCTTTCAAGAAACAAGTTCACATAGTACCTCTTTTAAATTATTTGCCAGAACTTTCAATATTCATTTGCAAACCTTTGAGAAGTCAAATTGGGTTATAATATCTGATCACTTCGACTTGATTCTCTTTTGGAACTTTTCTTCATGAAAAAAGTAATAAAAATACTCTTAAAACATTCTAATAATGTCGATATTCATGAATCCCCAAAAGAAATTATATAAAAAAAAATAGTGAAAATCTGTCAACTCCTAGTACTTTTTATGGCCTAAGTTCCTTAATTGATCATCAAATTTCTTTCTCCTTGAAAGGTTTATCAAGCTATGCATTATATCCATCGGAAATTTTTGTTGAACCAACTTGTTAGAGCATTGCTCGATCGAACTCGCAAGTTTTTATATCTTAAGCTTGTTATCAATGTTAGATGTACAAAACTATATCTTGATTTCTGGTCTACTAAAGTCAATTCTTGGACTAGGATTAGAGTATGGTAGTTGAGTACTAGGCATCACTGAATAACCCTCGAAGATTGAAGACTGGAGAATAAACGAAGACATTTGCGAACTTCATCAACAAAGAGGTATGTGAAGATTGACTTATCCTATTTACTCACTTCATTTACCGTTCTATCTTACGAGACTATGTCGTATGAATTTAGTAGATTTAATATCGCAAAGAAGAAATTTTGAGTTCAAGCTTATCTTGGTTAAACTCTTGAAATATGATTCAAGCAATAAATATTCATATATCCTTAGTAATTTTAGTTAAAAACAATTTATTACTCAAGAATCATATTTGCTTTAAGTTGATCATTTCGAATTGCCGAAGCAACAGTGCACATTGTCTATGGCTATTAGGAAAGTTTCAAATCAATTATGGGAGCTATGAAAAAATTGGCACAAGGCACACACTTTTTTGTGTTACTAAAAGTCAGATGAATTCCAAGAACTGTAGAGGTTTGCGAACCCTTTGCTGCTGATTTCGGGAATTTGATAGGTTCACAAACCCGATTTACAAACCACTTTGTACTGACTTAGTGAACTTTCAAGGTTTGCAAACCCCTTAGGTCTGTCGGTCACAAACTGCCAAGGTTTGCAAACCCTTCGGGTCGGTCGCTCACGAACTACCAAGGTTTGCAAACCTACCTAGGTTAGTGTTAGCAAAAGTTCATGAACTATTCTACATGTATGTTCGACTTTGCTAAGACTCTTATAGACACTTCTAAGACAACTTTATTCACTAAATCACTTTGTGTTTGTGGATTATTGATTAGTCTCGAGTCTCAAAGTACATCGTTATGTGCTTGTACGTTCATAGGCTAGTTAGCCTCTCTGAACCGTCATTGTGCCGAATTCTAGAACCTGGGACCATAATGCATATTCTTTTGTATGATTTTAAGACAGACTTCTCACATGCTTATTACATGAATTCGTAATAAGAATTTCATCTAAAATGAGAAAGTGTTCGCTTGAATTCCAAGCAACCCTGGATTGAATTCAAAGCTAACTAGAGCCTTGAAAATCTATGAATAGAGAGACTCTTGCAATAGGATTTCTCAACCCTGGCACTCTTGTGTCCTAGTTACTAAGCTAGAGTCTTCCTCTACGACCTAGGTTCTTCATATAACTGTATTCTAGGTTACGACTTTAAAAACTTCACTTAGGGATTCGTGAAGCCCGTTCAGAATATCTTTTACCAGATAGTTCGTATATCCGGATCCTGTTCTTATTGATCTTTGAGGTTTTTGTAATCTCAGATCAGGAACGAGATAAATAGAAAATACAAAGTTCTCTTCGACTTTGTGATTTCTCGAGATAGATATCCAAACTCTTCTTTGATTTATTTGAATTATTCTTGGGAGGTGGTAAATAATCCAGATATTTTCAGCAAACTGAACGACCTTCATTGACCATTTGACCTACTGAAAAAGAAACAAGAGTCAAGACTATGTTTTGGCACAACCATAGGTTTAGCTATACAAACGTCTCCCCAGGGTTCCCATTCCATCATCCAATACGCTAAAACCTCTCTCTTCTCTCTTTAGAGAGTTGGGCGTTAAAAAATGCCCCAAATCGCGAGCTTCAAACTATTCCTCCCAACAAAATACTCTTCTCATTCTCTCTTCCGCCTTAATTCCTTTCCTCCCCTTTCTCTATTTTCTAAACCTAAAACCAAAACCCTTTCTAAACCCTTTTCTCCTTTTACCACCACTACCACTGTCTTCTCTTATTCTCCACGAAGGCAACAAAGAAACACTCCTCCTTTGAGGAGTAGAGATAACAGTACTCTCAGAGAAGTTAAAAAGAGAGAGCTAGGGAAAGAGAAAGAACCAATGAAGGAGGCTAATGAAGCTGCTGGGTTCAATAAAAGAAGAGCTGAAGGAAGAGATAAAAATGATAAACCCAAAAACCTTCAGTTGAAAAATCGGAAACTGAACCCTGTCAACACTTGCTGCTATGTTCAGGTACTTTGAGAAATCACTCCTTTCTAAGTGATTGAGAAAATGCCTAAGAGAAAGAATTTGAATTTTTCAATGGCTGACTATGACCAAGTCATGTTTTATGTCTATTCAAACTCTACTGATCAGTAAACTGTATCTTTATGTTGTGTAGGACAGAAAATTGAATGTAATTGATAGTTTAGTACCAAATTGCAAAGTTCGTGTCTTGTAATTGAGTAATTCGATATAATCTGGATGGATATAGCACTACTTCTTGTAGCCAAACGAATCAATGCACCGTGTGTTAAAATAAGTTAGGAAGACTTTACTCTTGTTGCATGCCACAAATTTTGAATTAGGTCCTAGGCCCTAGGGCTTCATGGTTTCGGAGTGGCAGCTCAATCAGCTGATGTTCTGTATTCAAATTTAGTAGGACTGACTACAGTCTGCAGTTACTCTGTTGTAACTGTAGGTTATTAGCATCTTATATATGAAAGAGCAAAGCGATCTTCATTAGTAGTAATAATGTTAGATAGGAGTAATAGGTAAACTCATTTGAGTGAACATGAAATATAAAATAACCGTGCTTCGCCTCAGGCTAATATGAATTAAGTTAAGTTCAATATTGCAACTGTCTGAACTCTGCATAGTTGTTTCGCTTTTTTGTTTTTGATTTTGTTCACCAAACTACAAATTAAACATAAAACTTGTTTTTCACAAAGAAAAGCATGGCGAAGACGTTTTCTAAGTTATTGATTTTGGGTTATGTGTGCTCAGTTTTTGGATTTGGATAGTCCGACTTTAATTGTTAAACTTTTGTTTTGCAGGTATTGGGAACTGGATTAGATACGCAAGATACTTCACCATCAGTTTTGCTGTTCTTTGATAGGCAGAGGTTTATTTTTAATGCTGGAGAGGTAAGTTTATGGAATTGCTTGCACGACTAATTTTGCTCGATGCAAGGATCTCTCTCTCTCTCTCTCTCTCTGTTGATTGAACTGAAGCTAGTTATTTCTTTATTAGCAATAAATAGATTTGAGTTGGACGTCGTTCTTGGTTTCAGTAGTTTAAGTGGTACTTTTGTGTTTGATTTGTTTTTGTTTTTATCCAGTGACCATAAGGCCACTGGATAAAGTAGCAAGCAAGTTTGGAGGTATATTAAACACAATTGCATAGATGTTTCACATCATGTTGTTGTTTCTTTTACTGGAATTTCTAGAAGTTGAGAATTCAAGAAACTTGAAAAGAGTAGAAAAATTAAATCACTTTCACTAGAACCCAGAAAAACCATAAATTTGGACGTGTTCTGCGTGTTACAGGGGTTGCAAAGGTTCTGCACGGAGCACAAGATTAAGTTATCCAAGGTATGATGTACCTCAAGATTTTACAGGTTCTAAATTTGGCGGAATGTTAATTGTTTCTTGAGCGGGCGAAACATTTAGCTTTAATTCTCTCTGTTCCTCTCCAGATTGATCACATATTCCTTTCTCGTGTCTGCTCAGAAACTGCTGGTGGACTACCAGGTAAGTGGCTTGTTGAACTCATTTTTTAGGTTTTATGTTTTCGTGGGGGTTGATATAATGTATTACTTTCAGTTAAATAGATAAGCAACTTATCACATTCTTGGTTTGTTTTTCATGTGCTCGCAGGTCTTTTGTTGACTTTGGCTGGGATGGGAGATGAAGGGATGTCAGTAAGTAACAGATCAATTCAATGTACTTAAGGAGGAGAATATGTAGGATATCAGCTTACTATTCTTTTCTCAAAACAACTGAAAGTTAAATTCATCACATCAATAGTTTTTTTTTTTTTCAGGTTAACGTATGTGGTCCCTCTGATCTCCAATATTTAGTTGATGCTATGAGATCTTTCATTCCAAAGGCAGCAGTGGTTCATACTCGTAGCTTTGGACCTTCCTTGATTTCTGATGGAGCTTCAATCTCTGAGAGTGAAACATTTGCAGAACCTATAGTTTTAATTGATGATGAGGTTGTGAAGATATCTGCTATTCTTTTAAGACCAAGTTGTTGCTCATCATCAAATTCACAAGATTCAGACACGGAAAACGAGGCGGTGCTAAAGCCAGGCGATATTTCTGTTATATATGTCTGTGAATTACCTGAGATTAACGGAAAGTTTGATCCAGAGAAAGCTAAGGCCCTTGGACTGAAACCTGGACCTAAACTTCGTGATCTGCAACTTGGAAAATCAGTCATGTCAGACTTTCAAAATATCACAGTGGGTTAAACTAAAACCGTAAACTTCTTTCTTTGGTTTTTAGTTATATTATTATAGCAAGGAGTATACATTACTTTATATGAAAATATGGTGCTAAGTTTATTGTTTGTTCAGGTTCATCCAAGTGATGTAATGGGTCCAACAATTCCCGGCCCTATTGTGCTCCTTGTGGATTGCCCTACCCTCTCTCATTTGCGGGACTTGATATCTCTACAATCTCTCAATAGTTACTATGACGGTGTTAAGATTGTGAATTGTGTTGTTCACCTGAGTCCATCATCTGTCACAATGACTGCCGAGTATGATACTTGGATGAGAAGATTCGGCGGAGCCCAACATATCATGGCTGGACATCAGAAGTAAGATCTGTTCGTTCTTGAGTAATATATGATAAAGTTTAGGTGGTTTGCGTTGATCTTGTGGTTGAATCTTTCTTTTTATTTTGCAGAAAGAATATGGAGATTCCAATTCTAAAATCAAGTGCAAGAATGGCAGCTCGACTTAATTATCTTTGTCCCAACTTCTTTCCTTCACGGGGATTTTGGGATCATCAGCATGTTATCAATGGTGACCCAGATATCATGGCATCAAGTGTGGTATGTTAATTATGATCTCCTCCTTTTGAAAAGGATCTGCCCGTCTTCCTTCTTTTTTTCTACTTCTCTCATTTTGTAGGTGGATTTCCTTTTTTATAATGTTAGTATTTTATAGTTACTTTTAAGTTTGAATGTTCAGGGAAAAATTAGCTATTCATTTCTTGTTCCAGGTTTCTGTTCCAAATCCATCTGAAAGTGTTGCTGCTGAAAATCTTCTTAAGGTATCTGTTATGCAACTATTAATAAGATTATGATATATGTGGCAGCACCTGTGCTGTAATGGTCATTCTCCAGGATTACCTCAATTCCTTAATGTCTTTGTAATGTGCATTCCAGTTCCACTTGCGTCCTTACTCACATTTTGGGTTGGATAAATCTACGATACCGGAGTTGTTGACTTCTGCAAAGGTCATTGATGAGCTTCTCTTAGAAATCCCTGATATAGTAGATGCTGTAAGTGAAGTTAGCCATCTATGGAACAAGATTGGAGATGCTAAAGAGTTGATACTTCCGGCGGAGCAAAATATTATTATGATGGAAGAACCATGGATGGACGAGAATGCTTCTGTTCCTGATAAAAACTTAGGAAAGCAAGGTTCAGATGCAGCTCTAAAGGAGATTCCACCTAGCGTCAGCATGGATGACCTTAATCACGAGTCAAGTTTTCCTAGCTGTTTGGAGAACATTACAAGAGAAGACATGGAGATTGTTCTTCTAGGAACAGGTTCATCCCAGCCATCAAAATATCGCAATGTTACTTCCATCTTAATTAATCTTTTCTCTAAAGGAGGTTTGCTCCTAGATTGTGGCGAGGGAACTCTTGGACAATTGAAAAGAAGGTAATGATCTCATTTGACTAAGTTTCTCCTAAATTGAACTGTTTTTTTTAATTTTTTTTAGATGGATATGATTGGCAATATATTTATCAATGTTTTGGATAAGATATTGTGTTTATACATGGAGAGGATGATCAAAAGGCTAGTTTGTGGTGGTTACTTATCGTACTACGTAATTGCTTATTTCAAACCAACATTTTGATACAGTTAGGAGTTCTAATGCAGTGATTCCTTATGTGCCTTCAGCAAATTAATTTTGTTCTCTTCTTGGATGAGTCTTTATCTTTGTCCTTCCTATTTTATATATGGATATTCATTGTGATATGATTATGAACAGGTTTGGTGTAACGGGTGCTGATGATGCTGTGAAAGGTTTAAAATTTATCTGGATTTCACATATTCATGCAGATCATCACACCGGTCTTGCAAGAATTCTTGCCCTCAGGTGCCAATTGTTAAAAGGTACAGTTCATGATCCAATAATTGTTGTTGGACCAAGGCAACTGAAGAGATTTTTGGATGCGTACCAAAGGCTTGAGGATCTAAACATGCAGTTCCTTGATTGTGGTCATACAACGGATGCTAAATGGGAGGGTTTTGAAAGTCAATCTTTTCAAAGAAGTGCGAAGGAAGAGGTAAATAAGGATGATGGGGTGAAAGAAATAGCTCAAAATTTGGAGACGAGTTTATTTGCTAAAGGAAGCCGCATGGAGAGTTACTGGAAGAGACCAGGAAATCCTGGCGAAACAACTGGGGTTTTCGAAATTCAACAAAAGTTGAAAAAGGTTCTAGGTGAAGCAGGTCTGGGAGCTCTGATCAGTGTTCCTGTTGTGCACTGTCCTCAGTCATTTGGCGTTGTTCTAGAGGCTGCATCTAGACTTAATAATGAAGGTAAAACTATACCCGGTTGGAAACTTGTTTACTCTGGCGACACCAGACCTTGTCAAGAACTGAAAGACGCGTGTCAAGGATCTACTGTTCTTATACATGAGGTGAGATATATACTTATTATGTTGATTATATGTCGGTTTTGCTCAAGATCTGTTCCCCATTTATCGAGGTTTTAGACTTTTTAAGTGTGTTGGAACTATGATTAAAAAAGAACATTATATTTCCATCTTTATGTGATCTAGGGATATGAAATAACATGCTGCGATTGATCCCTTTCCAGGCAACGTTTGAAGACACTATGGTGGACGAGGCTATAGCAAGGAATCACAGTACAACAATGGAAGCCATTGAAGTTGGAGAAGGTGCATATCGGATCATCCTCACCCATTTTAGTCAAAGGTATCCGAAGATTCCAGTTTTCGACGAGACACATATGCATAAAACATGCATCGGTTTTGACATGATGAGTGTTAACTTGGCAGATTTGCCAGTGCTTCCAAAGGTTCTTCCACACCTCAAACTCCTATTTAAAAATGAAATGATTGTTGAAGAATCTGATGATGTTTTAGACTCTTAAACCTGATAATGTTTTACCTTTGTTTCATGTACTTGTTCAGAAAACAATAACGCCTAATGCCATTGAGATTCTTTAATCTAGAAATAATGTCTGTTTGGATCAAATAGTTACAGAGTACATGCCTTAACCCCAATGAAATTCTTCAATCTATCAATATTTGTACTCTCTTTTGTCTTTTCTAATTTAATCATTTTACTTGGAGTGAAAAATCAGAAAAGTACATGGTTCCTTTCTGTTTTACTTGAGCATAAACACAATCTTTAGTGTGGTTTACTCAGCTCCTTATGTGGAGGTACATACTGAGGATACTAGTAGGACCGGTTAATCAGTAAGGACATGGCTTATGGCTAATTCAGCATAATGTTTGTATAACCAGGCCAAAGTGTGGGTTCCTTATGGCCAAAACAGGCGCAATTTATTTTTGTTTTTCTTGTCACAGAGAGCATTTTCAGATTCAGATAGTGCAAAACCATTATTGACCGGTTAATGGGGAAGGATCCATTCACATGGCAATTTTCTTATTTTCGCACCGTCACTCCCATCAAAGGTGTTAATTTTGTTGAACTCGGCTCGAGCCAGATGACAAATCATTGTACTTTTGGTATATTTGACTTGGAAGTATTTGAATCAGGTACAATTTTATATCTGATTCATACAAACCTAAATTCAATTCAACGAGTGTTCTACCTATTTTTCCTGGCGTTTTTAGGGGCCACTCAAAAGGATTTAGGGGCCAACAATAAAACAAAAAAGGTCACCCAAAGGGAAAATGTAGCCAGCCCTTATCTCGCGTAATTCGTAATGGCGAAATTACCCTTATATATTCGGAGGATATGATAACATTGTTACCCTCCGAATGCAATCGGAGGCCAAAATATTTGCCAGACGTCCGATTATACGAGGTGCAGTATTTCTTGGTTCGTGTTTTGGATTCAGCGTTAATCGGGAGTTAAATATATTACAAAACCTACCGATTATAAGTTGCCGCAAATTCAAATTTTGAAAGCTACCATAATCGGTAGATATGCTAAATCCTATACCTACCGATTATTGGTTTCTCCACATTCAACTTTCGTCAAATTAGCCGTTGGAGTTTTTGGGAAAAACAAAAAGAGCCGTTGGACCCTAAACCTATATAAAGAAACTCATATCTATCACCCCAATTGCACCAAACTCTTTCCTCTCTTCAGTTTTAATTTTCATAACAAAAAACATGGATATTGCTTTTGCCGAAGAAGAAGATTGTGCTATTTATAGAGCGTGGATTGTGGTAACTACTCATGATCGTGTTCACAAGCTCCACAAATCGGAATCCGAAGAGCAGATATGGAACCGTATCTTAATGGTATTTGAGGCCTTAGATGGTAATCGAATTCGAAGATCATCCAATGACATTAAGATGAGCAAGAATGCGCTAGATAAGGAGATTGACAAACTTGAAGATGAGGAACGGTTTGTTAGGAACGCTTTTCCTTGGTGGACGTATGAAAAACGAGTAAGTATCTCTGTAACTCCAATTCACATTAACAAAAGTTAGTACTAACTTGTTACTCATTCGTAATTTCAGAGAAATCTTGCGGATCGCCGGTATGTGGACCTCTACGGGAAACGATTTGAACATGAAGGATGATACAAAATCAAGATGGACAATTTCTATGGTCACTGGAAGTTATGATCTGTTTTAATACTTTTATGGTCAATTAGGAGTATGGATTTAGGTGCTTTGGACGAAATTGTAAGGTTAAGGCCGTTTGAACTTTATGTAATGGATGTAATCGGAGTATTATTAATATAAAAACTAGCCGATTATACGAAATCGGTAGATTATTTTGTTAAACAACCTACCGATTGTAATATTCGGTTATTTTATGAGTCAACTTTCTTTCCGATTATGGTGTTGTTTGGTTCCAGGAAACAGTTTTTTTTGAACTTGTAATATTCAGAGGATAATGTTTTTGTAAAGTTCCGAATGTACTATGGCCCAAAAATCAGAATTTGGAAAAACTTATACTTTTCAAATTTTGTCTTTGAAATAATCGGACGTTAAATTAGTTACCAAAACTTCCGAATATGGGATGTCTAACCTTCAATATGGGCCCTTGGAACCACCTGGAGCCATGGCGTGGTTTTTTTTGAACTTGTGATATTCGGAGGATAGGTTTTTTATAAAGTTCCGAATGTACGATGGCCCAAAAATCAGAATTTGGAAAAACTTATACTTTTCAAATTTTGTCTTTGAAATAATCGGAAGTTAAATTAGTTACCAAAACTTCCGAATATGGATGTCTAACCTTCAATATTGGCCCTTGGAACCACCTGGAGCCATGGCGTGGTTTGTTTTGAACTTGTGATATTCGGAGGATAGGTTTTTTATAAAGTTCCGAAAGTACGATGGCCCAAAAATCAGAATTTGGAAAAACTTATACTTTTCAAATTTTGTCTTTGAAATAATCGGACGTTAAATTAGTTACCAAAACTTCCGAATATGGGATGTCTAACCTTCAATATGGGCCCTTGGAACCACCTGGAGCCATGGCGTGGTTTTTTTTGAACTTGTGATATTCGGAGGATAGGTTTTTTATAAAGTTCCGAATGTACGATGGCCCAAAAATCAGAATTTGGAAAAACTTATACTTTTCAAATTTTGTCTTTGAAATAATCGGAAGTTAAATTAGTTACCAAAACTTCCGAATATGGGATGTCTAACCTTCAATATTGGCCCTTGGAACCACCTGGAGCCATGGCGTGGTTTGTTTTGAACTTGTGATATTTGGAGGATAGGTTTTTTATAAAGTTCCGAATGTACGATGGCCCAAAAATCAGAATTTGGAAAAACTTATACTTTTCAAATTTTGTCTTTGAAATAATCGGACGTTAAATTAGTTACCAAAACTTCCGAATATGGGATGTCTAACCTTCAATATTGGCCCTTGGAACCACCTGGAGCCATGGCGTGGTTTGTTTTGAACTTGTGATATTCGGAGGATAGGTTTTTTATAAAGTTTCGAATATACGATGGCCCAAAAATCAGAATTTGGAAAAACTTATACTTTTCAAATTTTGTCTTTGAAATAATCGGACGTTAAATTAGTTACCAAAACTTCCGAATATGGGATGTCTAACCTTCAATATTGGCCCTTGGAACCACCTGGAGCCATGGCGTGGTTTGTTTTGAACTTGTGATATTCGGAGGATAGGTTTTTTATAAAGTTCCGAATGTACGATGGCCCAAAAATCAGAATTTGGAAAAACTTATACTTTTCAAATTTTGTCTTTGAAATAATCGGAAGTTAAATTAGTTACCAAAACTTCCGAATATGGGCTGTCTAACCTTCAATATGTCCTTGGAACCACCTGGAGCCATGGCGTGGTTTGTTTTGAACTTGTGATATTCGGAGGATAGGTTTTTTATAAAGTTCCGAATGTACGATGGCCCAAAAATCAGAATTTGGAAAAACTTATACTTTTCAAATTTTGTCTTTGAAATAATCGGAAGTTAAATTAGTTACCAAAACTTCCGAATATGGGATGTCTAACCTTCAATATTGGCCCTTGGAACCACCTGGAGCCATGGCGTGGTTTGTTTTGAACTTGTGATATTCGGAGGATAGGTTTTTTATAAAGTTCCGAATGTACGATGGCCCAAAAATCAGAATTTGGAAAAACTTATACTTTTCAAATTTTGTCTTTGAAATAATCGGAAGTTAAATTAGTTACCAAAACTTCCGAATATGGGATGTCTAACCTTCAATATTGGCCCTTGGAACCACCTGGAGCCATGGCGTGGTTTGTTTTGAACTTGTGATATTCGGAGGATAGGTTTTTTATAAAGTTCCGAATGTACGATGGCCCAAAAATCAGAATTTGGAAAAACTTATACTTTTCAAATTTTGTCTTTGAAATAATCGGAAGTTAAATTAGTTACCAAAACTTCCGAATATACCACACAAATCATTGTCATTTGAACTTGTCTAACTTAGTTACCCAAACAAATTTCCGAATGTACAACAAAAATCATTGTCATTTATCTGCTCTTCTTTACTTTACGACCGTGACTACCTCCCAGTCCTGCACGACCACGGGTTTGAGCACCTTCAGTTTGAGCACCTTCAGTTGGAGCAGCTTCAGTTGGAGCAGCTTCAGCGCTCGATGAAGCTCGAGTTCTTTTACCCGTCTTTGATACTGCCACCTTGGGCTGATGCCTCTTCGTGACTTTCTCCCCAAACTGGGCAGCATAATCTTCGTTATCCATATTATCAACTAGATCTCTAGCCTCTTTGATCTTCTCAGCTGGCATGGGATCTCCGCTCTTCAAGCATGCAGTTAACATTTTGGAAACACGCTTGAACCTATTCACCTGTTTTTTATACGTAATGACATAACATCAAACGGTAATTACCTAAGATTTATAGGAATAATATAAAATGAACAAAAATATAAGAACACGCACCAGTCTATCATAACCAGCTGGTTTGTCTTTGATGATACAATTATAACTTGAACCCGCCGCAGTAGTGTTGGATTTGATTTCACGGATAACCAAAGGATGTGATACCTTGTTATACCAACTCATATAGTCTGGAGAGAATTTCATCACCTCGGTGGTTCGTCTACCAGTGTCGATAATGAAGTCATTCCTCTTATCCCAGTTATCAAGAACAGTAGGTGGGCCTGTGTGAACAATCGTGAGATTGTCACCACTAGAAGAACACAACTCCAACTCCAATTTGTAGTAATCCCCCATTTTCTCCAGAGGTTGATGTTGTATATACCCGTGTTGTCGCATCACCCTAGAGGGGTTATACATCACATATCCTGTGGGGTGCCACAATGGTCCAAAATAAAGGGACAAGTCCGACCGAACATTTATATGCCCACTGACTCGATCTTCCTTGTATGGATCAAAGCATACGTCCGAGGCCTTCAATTGGTCCAAAATCTCCCTCATGCGAATCAACTGCTGCTCTTTGTCCTAGAACGGTTGTCTTCAAATATATACTTTGTTCCTCTAGGAGTACCTTTGCACCACCCCGGGTTCTCTCCGGCCAACTTCAGGATAGGGAAGTGGTCATAGATCCATGCCTATATACATAAGAAACCAAGTTTTAGTAAATAGATTGTGTATATTCGGTAGTAATTTCCAAACATAATTTCCGATTATATATAATCGGAAACAAAACTGAGTACCTATCCACCGAATACCCAACATTCGAAATATATATGGATCATTTCCTACCGAATATGCGTCATTTGGAGTTCAGTAACCTATAGTTTTTCTGGCCTGTATATTCGGTTCTAATATCAAAAGAATATTTCCGATTATATATAATCGGAAAAACAATAAGTACCTAGCCACCGAATAACAACATTCGGAAAAAAGATGGATCAATTCCTACCGAATATGCGTCATTTGGAGTTCAGTAACCTATAGTTTTTCTGGCCTGTATATTCGGTTCTAATATCAAAAAATATTTCCGATTGTATATAATCGGAAAAAAACTAAGTACCTAGCCACCGAATAACAACATTCGGAAAATAAGATGGATCAATTCCTACCGAATATGCGTCATTTGGAGTTCAGTAACCTATAGCTTTTCTGGCCTGTATATTCGGTTCTAATATCAAAAGAATATTTCCGATTATATATAATCGGAAAACAAAGTAAGTACTAACCACCGAATAACCAACATTCGGAAAAGAGATGGATAATTTCCTACCGAATATGCGTCATTTGGAGTTATGGATATGCATCATATGTATTGTCTACTGAATAACTATAGAGTGAGTTATAGAGTTAAAGAAAAAACCTGCAATAGAGCCACATTCCCGGCAACTTGGCAGGTTCCTAGCCTCGAAGCCTTTCTCAACTCTTCCATCAAGAATGCTAGGCATGCCGTGCCCCAAGAATAGTCACCGACTTCATGGAGAGGATCCAAAAGTTGTATAAGGTTGGCGTCGATCCGGTTGCCAGAAGTATTGGGGAATATGACACATCCCAATACACAAAGGAGATATGCGGTGGCAGCGTGGTTCACTTGCTCATCAGTTAACGTTCCATTCTTTTCCTTCTCCAAGGTGCCTCGAAACATATTCATCAAAGCTGTAATGTTGATCTGTCTTGTTCTGTAACTTGCATGCCTCCTAAACTCTGCTGTTGTTGTCTCTTCATCCCAACCTAAGCACTTGTTAGTTAGAGAATAAAGTTGTGCCCAACTTAACTGCTTTGTGTAGTTAAACTTCACAGAGGTGCCTTGGTCGGGAAGGTTAATAATCTGCACAACATCATCCGGGGTGATCGTCATCTCCCCAAACGGCATATGGAAAGTATCGGTCTCAGGATACATTCTCTCCACGAACGCCGATATGGCCACACGATCATGTTCCAACAATGAATTCTCGGCGGCATTAGCTAACCCCGAGTTGGCAACAATTGTCTTGAACCTTTCACATTCACCGGATAAAGGCCACGCAAGCATTTTTGTTGGTGCGGCGGTAGGTTTGAGTAGACGGACCGCATCTTGATGATCCTATTAAAGTACATAAAGAATACTTAATACAAGTATTATGATATAACACATAGACAATACATTAATAAAAAATAGTAATTTTATTACCTCGGTTTCATATATTTCTCTGGCCCATGAGTCTTTGTATCCAAATAACAATTTTCCTCCATCCGCTGGTAGTCCAAGGATTGTGCCTGCTGGAATACCCTTCTTCTTCAAGTGCTGAGGGACAAGATGTGATGCTTTCTTAGCAATATCCTTCCTTACAACATCTTTTCCTTTTTTGGCTTTTTGGGTACCACTTGGTTGTCCTTCTTCTTCTACTCTTGCCACTGGATCAACTGGTTCAACACTTGGTCCTGCACTTTGTTGAGCGGCTTGTTCAACACTTGGTCGCACCCCTTGTTCACTGCCTTGTTGTTCAACAGTTGGTTGCACTCCTTGTTGACTGCTTTGTTCTTGTTCGCTTTGTTGAGCACCTGAATTATCTTTGGCACTCCTTTCCCTCCTAGCACTAGATGTCACTTTCTTCCTCCCTTCTCGACTTTGTCTAAACAACAAAGAAAGGAACAATATTTACAAACTATACAATCGGAAGACAAATTATGGAAATATAACTCGAATGTACACATTCGGACGTAAGAAGACACATATTGTTCCCGAATACAAAACAATCGGAAGCTAACTAAACATATTTGCAACCGAATATACATCAATTGGAGTTCAGAAGCTGTAAATTTTTCATCCTACACAATCGGAAGAAAAAGTGCACCTCTATAACCCGAATGTACAAATTCGGAAGTAAGAAGACACATATTTTTTTCGAATGAAAAACAATTGGAATATAACTAAACTCGTTTACAACCGAATATTCATCAACTGGAGTTCAGAAACTCTAAAATTTTATCCCACACAATCGGAGGTATAAAACATTATATTGTCTTCCGAATAAATACTGGCCCCAAAATGGGATTTTTCCTATATCATAAATTTTGAGATTTTTTCAACATATATATTCGGTAGTAAGTGTTCTTCCGAATACTTTGTGTCTACTTAAATATATTCGGTAGCCAAAAAAATCATTAAACTACCGATTATTAGCAGTTTGTATCCAGGAAGATATGGCCACCAATATTCGGCAGATAATCATAAAATCTTTCTCCCGAATACTGTCGATGTTCTTGAAAAATGAAGAACACGACTACATTCGGAAGTAAATGAGCATGCATATCGTCCGAATCTGGATAAATAACCGAAAACCCTAGAAATTGTTTTTCTCGATTCGACGAATTAAAGCGAAATAAACCCCAAAAATGATAGATTCTTACCTAATTGGGGCCATTTGAAGTTGACGAAGTGTTTGAGTCTCGGAATCGCCACCACCGACTACATTGTCGGGTACTTGTTCTTCGCGTTCTTCGCGTTCTTCTTCATTTGCAGCAAGAATTTCTTTATTTCTTGCTAAAATTCCAATGTTTGGATCGATACCCCGAGCAACATTTTTGGTTCTAGGTCTGTGGGTTTCATTTCTCTTATCCATTGTTTTATAATCGAATCGATGATGTTTTGATTTTACGATTCGCGGCGATGTTTCGGTTGAACGAGGAAAATTTTTTTTTCTTCCACAATCGGAAGATAATATGAAACTGGAAGAAGAAGAGTTGAAATGAGTAGAATTGTTTTTGATTTGGTTTTTATACAGTTTTACCAGAAGGGCATTTATGTAACTTCAATATCATATAGGGTACCCCTTAACTAGAGTCTTTGGCTGGGTATAAATTGATGGCCCCTAAATCCTTTTGAGTGGCCCCTAAAAACGCCAGGCTATTTTTCACTACCTTTAAAAAGATGAGTCAAAACAATTTTTTTTGAAAATCGAGGTAATAATGATCTGTGAGTCAGAATAGTCACAGGTTGCTCATTTTCTCTAACTTAACTAGTTCGTCTCCATTTGGCTCACATCTAAATCCGAATTTTTATACCTGATTCAAAAAAAATATTAAATAGTTAGTTACAATTTTTTTTTTTTTTAATTCCAATCAAATATATGTATACGCCGCCTGTATAACTCGCTTAATTTCATGCTTCAAAAAAAAAAGAAAAACTCATACTAATTTTGAGTCAGATGTATGAACCGAGTCAAACCTCGAGTCAGAATAGTTTTATACCTTATTGCCAGCGACACGTGTTGATCCAATGTGCACGTGGTGTAGATTAACCAGGTTGGGTTGGTTGGGGTCCGTCAGTCTAGCTATCTTTCGAAGACTTTCAGGGGGTTAGTTCTCGATTGATTTCGGGGGAGTTGAGTGTATTTTACATCTCAGGGATTTTGAGAGAGTTTGAGAGAGTGTAGGGAGTTTGAGAGAGTTTTGTGTTTTTGAGTTCAGGGAGTTTGGGGGAGTGTAGGGAGTTTGAGAGAGTTTATTGGAGGGAGTTTGGGGGAGTTTGAGAGAGTTCACTCCTAACTCATTCTCTTTTAAGAAACAATAAACCCTTATTTGCAAATAACATTGATCTTTAATCAAAAGAAAAAAATAAATGAAAATGATCATATCTCTGTATCAATAGTATGTTATTTTGTGCAACGAGATAATTTTTTTCCCCTTCAATTTAACGGTCTCCATACAATTCTAACTCCCTTTGTTCACGAACATTTTCCCACATATCAGCCGCTATACTTTTTCTCCATGCATTAGCTTCTTGACGTTGTTGTTCTTGAGTTTGTTGTGTCAAAATTTCATCGTCATTTACAAGCGTTGATGGATGGCTATCTTCCTCTTCCTCGACCGGAAACTCATTTGAACGACATTCTTTTCGTAAGAAGTTGTGTAGGCCTGCACAAGCTGTCATTATCTCCGCTTGCACCTGATACGGAAATGGAGGTTGAGACTTAAAGATCAAGAAACGAGACTTCACAACACCGAACAATCTTTCAACTACATTCCTCAAAGAAGCATGACGCATGTTAAATAATTCTTCAGCCTTTTTCGCATGATTACCCGTACCAGAAAATTCTTTCAAATGATAACGTTGGCCACGAAATGGTGTTAAACAATATCGTCGGTTTGCAAACCCACCATCCCCCAAGTAATATTTACCTGAATAAAACACAAAAAGAAAACTTCGTCAAGTAGAACCCGAATATAACTTAACCAAAAAGCACCGTATGAATTGGCTAAAACACGCCAATACGGAATGAAGTACGCCACTGTATTGAACTTTGGCATATAGAATAGAAGAGAAGTATGTGTCTAAATAAGAGGACTTAACAAGTGATAGTGATTCTCAATGACACCCATGCAAAGTAGCAAGCCAATTAATACATGATGACATAACAAATTATGAAGATAGCTGTAAAGGAATTCTGTTTCACCGAAACACAGTTTCAGATTGTCCAATATTTGCAGTACTAATACTTACCTGATCCTCTTGAAATATTTACGGTACACTTAAAACTCAATATTCCACAACATACTCAAAAATCATAGCATTCCAACGGTTCATTAAAAAGATACATTACTCAGAACCCGACTACTTTCAATACGTGCATACAGAATTCAGTTTCGGATTTCTCACACTTTGGTGTACCTAAAATGATCAGAACTTCATGAAATTTTTACAGTAGGAAACCTTTATATATACACACATCATACTAAAATTTCAGCTTTGTCCGATAAGCGGAGAATGAGATAAATAGGAATCAGTCCCCTATTCGGGATTTAAACTCAGCAGACCATAGTCATATATTGTGCAAGCTTTGCAATAGCAAACGTGATCTGATCCGCGTGAAAATTTTACTGTACTTCTATAACAAGGTAAACTACGACATACTCAAATTTCATCATATTCCAACGGTTGAATTTAAAGATATCATTATAATCAAATCATTCAATTTCTTACCAAGATCTTTTGAACCACAAATTAGGGTTTTGACAGAGAGAGAGTACCCACAAAAAAAACTATACACACTATCAAAATAAACAATCATGGAGATCAAAGATATGAAAAACAATCAAAATAGTACACAAATCAAACTATTATAAACAATCATGGAGATCAAAGAAGAAGAAAAACATACCTGGAAAAAAACATTTCCTCTTCTTTCTCCTATGGTTTTCTACGCACTAAACTCCTTCCCAAATCTCTACTCTTTTGAGAGATTTGTTGTGAGACCAAAATACACTAAAAACTCTTTCGAACTCCCCAAAACAACCAACTCCCTAGTATTATATGGTTTTATGACTAACAGGGAGTTCAAGAGCTTTTTTTAAACTCCCCAGCGACTAACAGGTATTTTCTAGAGAGCTTAGGAGACTCCTCTGAACTCAACTCCCCCACGACTAACGGAGATTTGGAGAGACTCCCTCAAACTCCCTCGGGACTAACAGGAGAAAACCTAAATACATTAAAATATCTTGAACTCTCCCACGACTAACCCCCTGTTGTTTTTGTATAGAAAGCCTTTTTTTTCTTTCTCAAATCATCTTCCCCAAAATCCTTCTTCTCTGAATAATAATTCTCTCTCAATAAAACTAGGGTTTCTCTCAGAAATCCTCCGTTCAAATTTGGGGATTCTAGGTTGCTTTCTCTACCGTGTCACCCCAAATTTTGGATCTCAATTAATTATTATAATTTGATTATTAGAAGGAATTTTAGATTTAAAGATGGATACAAGCAGAAGAGCAGTTGAATCATACTGGAGATCTCGTATGATTGATGCAGCAACATCTGATGAAGATAAAGTGGCTCCTGTTTACAAATTAGAAGAAATTTGTGAACTACTTAGATCTTCACACGTTAGTATTGTTAAAGAAGTCTCTGATTTCATTTTAAAGAGACTTGATCATAAGAGTCCTATTGTTAAACAAAAGGTAATTACCAATTCTCTCTTTATTTTTATAGAATTCACACTGTTTATATATTTAATAATTATCACTCGTTTATTATCATTAATTACCTTTGAAGTTGTATGAATGAATATAGATCACAGTAGCTGAAGAATTTGATAACTGTTGTTAAATTACAGTATATGGATTCTTTAGATTGCTGATACTGATATTTGAATGTTGAATATAGATCTTTGGACTCTTTTCAAGCTTTTTTTTGTGTAAATTTCAGAGTCATATAACTTAGGTGAATTAGATTTGGACTGTGACTAGTTGGAAACTTGGAATTGCTAATGCTTTATTCTCTTTGCGAGGGATATGAGATTTTTCCATCGAGTGAGATGTTCAGTGTAGATTTAAGTGAGTTTTGAACTCTGCTTCGTGATTAAATTGTTTAGGTGATCAGGCAGTTTTAGCTTTTACCCTTAATTCTAATTTTAATTTCTTATCATACTAGGTGTGACCGCAATGGCACACTCTCAAAATGTAATATCTAATTGGTAGATTGAAAAGCAAATTTCTTGTATGTTCATTCAAACAACTTTGGGTCATGTTTCTTTTTATCGAAAAATCAAGAAGCAGTTTGTAGAAATTTCAAAATGGAATATATTATCCCTATAAGTGAAAACGGTTTTGCAATGAGAAAAACTGTAGGACTGCGATATATTCTCGCTAGAAGTGAAAACGTTTTTTCAATTAGAAAAACTGAAGGACTGTGATACATTTTTCGGAAGAATTGACTAGAGATGGTAATAAAGTAAAAAGGAATTTTCTTTGATGACCAATTTTTTTTTATCTTGCATCCGTTGCTGTGCACAATATTTTTTTTTTTTGGATGCTTATTATCATTTGCAAATAAGTATTGTCAGATCTTTTTTGACACCCTCTTTATGATGCATAGGCATTAAGGATGATTAAGTATGGAGTGGGAAAATCTGGTGTGGAGTTCAGGAGGGAAATGCAGCGTCACTCAGTTGCAGTTCGCCAGTTGCTTCATTACAAGGGTCAGCCGGATCCTCTAAAGGGTGATGCACTTAATAAGTCTGTTCGTGAAACGGCCCAAGAGGCGATATCTGCAATATTTGCTGGTGAGGAAAGCAAGCCTGCACCAGCTGAAGATCTTAATAGAAGGATTGAAGGATTCGGGAACACAAACTACGAGATCTCATCTTCATCATCATCATCAGATGATAGAAAATCATTTTTCAGTGAAGTGGTTGGTATTGGAAGTGCTTCTATTAAACAGGGACTTAGCCAGATTGCTGCAGCACATTCGCTCAAAAAGAACGATAATGGTAGTTACAGGAGCCCTAATTTGCGAAGGTCATTGACAACTGAAAGGGACCATGATAGGTATAGAAGTGCCGAAAGTCAGAATGAATCACGGAGCTCTCTGAGTCCTGCTATTTCTACGAATTCAGCTGCTGGAACTTGGGGTCAGGAAACAAGAGCAAATACGAGTGAAACAACAAAAGGAGTTTCAGGTTCTGGTTACTCAGGGGCTAAAACCCGTGAAGAAAGACTGTTAGAGACAATCGTTACGTCTGGTGGTGTGCGTTTACAGCCCACCCGTGATGCTCTCCAGGTCTTCCTTGCAGAGGCCTTGAAGCTTGATGCAGTGGCCTTGAGTCATGCTCTTGAATCTAAGCTTCAATCACATTTGTGGCAGGTAATTTCCATGTCTGTATGTCCCAGGCATATATCAAGATCCATAAATAATCTGTTATAAACTTACTGACAGAAGCTGTCCTGATAATGCTTCTGTTTTGTGGCATTTCGCTGAATCTTGGCTATAACAACAATTTGTAGAAAATGAACAGGAAAAACAATATCTTCTTTTTTTCAAGCTCATTGGACTTGATTGTTCTTCAGGTGCGCATGAAGGCTGTTTGTGTCCTTGAGTCAATTATAAGGAAAAAGGACGATGAGCACTTCGAAATAGTGGCATCTTACTTTGCTGAGAACAGAGATTCTGTGGTGCAATGCTCAGAGTCTCCCCAGGCTTCGTTAAGGGAAAAGGCGACAAAGGTATGTAATCTCATTTTTTCTTTAGTCTATTTTCAGTTTTGCATATTCTATTTGTCCAAACTTTTTGCAGTCACTGTCCTACTCTTTTAGATGGATCTTATATGCTCACTGCTGAGTTTAATTTTGAGGTCCTTTCTTCATTACCTGGCTGTTATAAATTGGGTGTCGGAACAAGTCAGCTTTGTAGTATTTGGCCCAAGTGTACTTGGATTCTCATCCTCCAAAGTGAGACATGATTTTGACTGGTAGCTTATCGTTACTTAAGGTGGAAAGTGACTTTTGTGTATTCTGAAGGTGTCTTACAAACAATAGTTCTATAGTGTTTAGTTAATAACCTGTTCACTGTGATAATTTGAACCCTTTGCATGACGGATAATGTGAACCCTCTGTATTTGGGCCCTCTGCATGACGGATGTGAACCCTCTGTATTTGTAGTGTAAACAGCCCAAGGTGAACCCGTTGGTGTCCATTGCTTTGTGGACATGAGTTGGTTGTATGGAGGGCCAAATTTGGAAGCTGGTAGATATTGGACTAAAGTTAGTGTGGCTGTATGGTTATCTCTTATCTGCTTATTTTGGAAACCTTAATGTTACATATTTTTCCTATGCAGCTTTGCAATTAGTCTTGGCAAAATTCAACCGTAATTAAGCCTTATAGAGCTCATAGGGGCAACTAGGTAGATTCCTACTTGGCAATAAAAATGGGAGGGTGAGTCTATCTCATGGCCGGTGTTCTGTTGGGTTACCGGCTGAAGATAAACAATCTCAGTCTCAATGGGTCACCCATAATCACTCATTTTGCAATTTTCTGATCGTTTAGTATGGCTGTGACCGAGTTTCGACTTTAGTGTGTGGGTGTCATCACCCAACTGCTTTACCATCTTACTAGAGTGGCAGATACCCGTTCTGCAGTTTGTTTCATCAGCTTCTTTTTTTCTTTCCTTTTTTTTTGGAAGTTTTTCATGTATTTTGACCTTCTGATTGGAATGCGAGTAAATCTAGGATGTGGTTTAGTTCGTGGCTTGGGTGTGTTGCTCCCTTTTTCGTGCTGATCCTTATTCTAGACATTGGTATCCTATGTTCCTCATCTAAACAGAAAACTTACGGCAAGTGATTGTAATTTCTGCTAAGCATGTTAGTATCTAGAAGTATCCAGCTAAATGTTGAGTGTTTGGTATTGCTCAGTGTGTTCAACTGTTAGGCTCACCAAACTTTCTCATATGCAACGATATGCTCCCCTGTTTTTGAGTGAGTGAGCTTTAGCTATGTACTGGTTATCCAAGGTAAATGCAAAAATTTAGTGTCATGAAATCTCTTTTTTGAATTATGGATGGTCATAGTTCGATGTAGAAACTGATCTATTTCCTGAAATTAAAGTGTACTTCTGAGTCCTGTCTAGGTGGCACACTGTTGCTGTCCTTCATAGCGAGTAAGAAAATTTAGAGAAAAAGTAAGAGTGATCTTCCTGTCCTTGGTTACTCATTTTGAGCAGATTTTATCTTGCTTGTTGATTGAGGATATGTTGATCTGCTTTCTGGAAAATTTAGTTTTAAATTTCAATATGAAAGACTGTTTAAACCTACAATGGTTATTATGCAACGCGAAGCTTTGTGTACTTCTAATCAAATATCTGGAAGATCTTAGATAAAGATTCGAGAAGCTGATGGTTTGAGTAGTCCCTTGAAACATTTGCTGTTTTCTATAATGCACAGGTCTTAAGCATCTTGGACGGAGACCAGGCTACCGGATTGAGGAATTACTCAGAAAATGAGTCTCACGTAAAAGTAGGGACAGCTGCAGTTCAGATGCCCGACTTATTAGACACAAGTGGTCCAGACGACTTCTATGGAAATGAAGATTTCACGCAAACACAGAATGATAATCTTGCACATACAGTTTCAGCAACAGCCCCTGTAACCGACCTATTTGGTGATAGCTTGATCACTGGCTTAAGCACAACTGAGCAGAAAGACGAGGATGATCCGTTTGCAGATGTCTCGTTCCACACGAACGAAGGAAAAGAGCAGACAGATGATCTGTTTTCAGGCTTGACAATTGATAATAAAGACAACACCAAGGACAGCGACATATTCACGTCGACAAATAACAGCAGACCAGAACTAGTAGATATTTTTAGTTCCAGTTCTGAGTCATATCTGCATGAACCAACAGTTGGAAAAGATATGAACGATTTAATGGCCGGTTTGTCTGTTAATGGCAGTGCCCCGGAGATGAAGCAACAGGGAAATACCTTTCCAGATTTGAAGACTCAACAGAACCAACCAATCTCAAATGATATGTTAAATGGCATGTTTGGTTCACAGATGAATGTGAACCCTAATGCCTCGTTTCCGTTGGGGACTATGCCGTACAATATGCCTCCAAACATGATGTTCAACCCTGCATTTGCTTCTCAGCAGATGAATTATGGTGTAATGGGGAGTTTTCTCGCCCAGCAACAGCTTTTAGCAACTATGTCCAACTTTCAACAACTTGGGAATTTTAATGCTCTAGCAGGACATGCGAATTCAGGGCATCTCCCTGGGAATAGTCAGGAAGGTGGATACTCTTCGCCCCTACCTGATATTTTCAATCCAGCTTTACCTGCTCAAAATCACAGCGCTATCTTGAACAACCCGAAGAAAGAGGATACAAAAGCCTTCGATTTTATCTCGGTAAGTTTCCGTTCTCATAATTTTGTTAGTGTCCTTGATTACGCTCTAATTGAGATAGGCTTGCGCACTAGAGGACTTTCTTCGAAGTAAAGGCGATGTAATTAAGAACGTGAGTCTCTTTTCACTTGCAGGATCATTTATCGGCTGCTCGTGATCCGAAGAGGGTTGTCTAAGCTCATTGCAGACTGAATTCTTTACACTAATACACAAGGGCCTTCTGCATGTGGTTATTGATTATCTGTTGGGTGGTAAGTAGATTGAAGCTGGTTTATTTTCTCTCTCAACAAGATCAGGATTTTTACAAATATATCTGCAAATAAAATCCTAGGGGCAGTGTCGGCAAGGTTGTAATCGCATTTTGAGCTGCTTTTTACATCTTCTATAATTTCATTTTCATTTTCTTTTCTTTTTATTTTTAATTAATGAAAGAGTTTTAGTTCCATTATAAAAAAGAAGAGGTGTATCACATAAAGGCGAGAATGGAGTGAGATTAAAAGATACGGGTACATATGTTACTGTAAGAATAGAGAATAGTATCTGTTGTTGTGCTTGTGCAGTATAGTTGTTTAGCTGTGTCAATTATTTGTTTCTTCCAATTATTTTACAGCTATTTACCTAGTAATTTTATATCTTAATTTAGGCTGGATTTTATTATTCTACTCCATCTCTTTCTGGTGATAGAAATGAGAAAATTGAAGGGCCGGAAATATCTTATTGTTCATGTGAGCTCTACAAGAATTTTCTGATAATTTAAGCAAAAAGGATTACCCAAAAGAGATATGGAGATTTTTCCGGGAAGCGAAATTGTATACTGAATGTGAAACGTTAATCTTGTTGAGATATGACTTTCACAGCCAACTTGAAGCAATGTCTTCAAAGAAAATCTATTGAGGCTTCAAGAAAATCTAGAGAATAATCTTAAGCTTATACAGGGGTAACTAGACAAGCCTTAAGAAGAGCATATTTTGTACCAAGTTTAAAGAAAGGGTAATTTTGAGTTTGGCATGGGGTAACTAGACAAGCCTTATGAAGAGCATATTTTCTACTAAGTTTAAAGAAAGGGTAATTTTGAGTTTGGTACATATGAAACGGTATGATATGGTGTTTAGTGCTTAACTTTGTCCATTTTATAGCCGCCAAACTCAAAATTTCCCCTACAGAAATAAAAGATATTAGCCAAAAAAAAGGAAAGATTTTTTACAAGCCAAATACTAACAAAGGATTGAAAGACTGTGAAGTGAACTATAATTTGAATCTTAATTGATACTTGTTTCCACAAAGAAAGATCCACCCGCCTAGCGAAATACCGAGATTTCTTCTCTATATAAATTCGGTTGGCGGCTTAAAATCATTTTAAAACTAAAAAGAGAAATCCCAAAGGTTTAGAAAGAACCCACAATGTGTCATTTCCTATTTTTTCTTATCTTGCATCTGTCCCTACAGCCGAACATGTGTACTTTAGATTCTTCTTTATAAACCCACGTGACTTGGATGCCGCCATGGATTATTCTTATATGTTTTGAGAAATCGGCGAGGGACGAAGGCGCTGGACAAAATAAGAGATGGAGGCGCTGGTAGTGAGAGAGAAAATGGGCATAACCACTGGACACTGGCAGTACTAAGGATACAAGCATCGATGACGGCGGTGACGCTGTTTTGGTACATTCAAAAAGGCGCTGGGAAGAGTGAACAAACGCTGGGGGTTTTGTTGGGACGTCGCCATGCTGAATTTTTTGTCTAGGGAAATTGGAGAGAGAGGTGGAGAAGCTGGTCAGGATGAGCTATTCAGGCGCTCCTTAGAGGAAGATGGAGGCGCTGAGGAGAAGTCAGAGGTGCTTAGATGGTCGAGAGAATAAACTCTTGTATGAGCTGGTGATGATTTAGTGGCCGGAGTTTGCAGAATATTATAATAGAGCGCGTCTTGTAGTGTCGCGTGTACTGATTAAAAATGACGCCGGATAGTCTAAAAGATTTGTTACGTATCTTCTTAAAGAGGGATGTAGGTGGTCGGGTTATATTGGTACTCTGCCGCCGCTGAGCTATTTCATTTGTTTAGAGGATGTAGGCGCTGATAACATAAAATGTGAAATGTCCAAAAGTGACGCTGTGGTCTTAAGAGAAAGCGCCTCCCAGGGAATGGGTGGCGTCATATGTGAGCTTTCAGTGGTTGAACCGCTGTCCTAATCTTTACGAGATGAGATTGAGGAGTATGGACAAGCATCTCCTCATTAGTCTCAAAAATAAATAAGGATAAATCAAGGTTTTAGCCTATCTTCCGCAATTATTATGACCGACTGTTTTGTTCTTGTATGAGTAGGTTGATACATACTCGCACTTGTAGTAGACCGCCTAATCAAAACCCTAAAAATATTCTCCTTTTTGTGATGTAATCATTCTATATATGTAACGTGTCGTATGACGTGGTCATTCTCTCCAAAGTTGTGGTCACTTTAGATTAAGGAATACTTCTGTTTGCATGTGAATGCAAACCTAAATCGGATGGAGATCTCAGTGTGTCTTGTTGTAGACATGTGTGTCATGAGTAGATCAAAATATTTTCTTCAGGTCCAGTATGACCTAGTTATGTACGTTTGTTTGAAAGAAAGCAATATATGGCCGGCCCTAAGAAGTAGCTAAGAGCTTCTCTTCAATGGCACGTGTGTGGAAGATAAATGTCAAAATCCATCTAGGATACACATCTATTTTCTCTAAAATCATTCTCCAACCCTGATGTCTTAAACTAACGTATAAATACTTTTGGGTTGTCAATAGGGATGCACATGGGTCGGTTTGGGTCGGTTTTGGCCTCACCCACCACCCGACCCACTGATGGCGGGTAACAGAAGTTGTCACCCGCAACCGACCCAACAACACAATGGGTCGGTTGTCACCCGACCCATTGTGACGGCGGGTTTGGTCGGGTGGGTGGTGGGTTACCCACCATAAAATAAAATGACATTAGTACATTACATTAACAAGGAACAGAGTTATTGAGTATAAGTGTATAACTGTATAACAGTATAAGGGTATAACAAAGTTGATAAAGCTAACAATAAAAAGGAACAGAGTTCAATTGTTCAAAGCTCAAAAGATAAAAGAGTGCATTACTATTGAGTATTGCGTACTATACTAAAGCCTAATATCATATAAAGCGACCAACAGAGAGTCGCTGCAAGCCTGCAAGTTTGTGGATGTTTTACCACCGAATGGCTGAAAGCCTGAAATAAAACGAAGTCTGTGTAGCTTCAACTGAGTCCTAGCGGTAGGGTTGCCGAAGGCCTTATGTTAACGACAGAAACATCCTCTCAACAAAGAGAGAATGAGCTACAAGTAGCTTTTGCGATTCACCGCTAGGACCATTTTTATCATGCTCAATGAGATTCTATCAAACTTCACCTAAACAATATAAAAGGAACCAAAATAAGCAAAACAGTTGGATATACCTTCTTAGTTTTCCTAAACCAACTCTGATTAGTTGAATTTGTTACATAAGTCACTACCCCACTGACACCTTACAGCATAGATACACAATACAAAAATTCTTAAGTTCAGACCATACAACTTATAAAAACTTCTAAGTTAAGAGATTATACAAAATTTATTGAAGTACACCAATTTAATTCTAACATGTAGCTTCAACTGAGTCCTAGCGGTAGGGTTGCCGAAGGCCTTATGTTAACGACAGAAACATCCTCTCAACAAAGAGAGAATGAGCTACAAGTAGCTTTTGCGATTCACCGCTAGGACCATTTTTATCATGCTCAATGAGATTCTATCAAACTTCACCTAAACAATATAAAAGGAACCAAAATAAGCAAAACAGTTGGATATACCTTCTTAGTTTTCCTAAACCAACTCTGATTAGTTGAATTTGTTACATAAGTCACTACCCCACCGACACCTTACAACATAGATACACAATATAAACACATGGGAATGACAGGTATAAAAGAATTAATTATCCATTGGGAATTGCACCAAGGAGACAAACAAATGCTCATGATTCCTAGGGTGTTACAAAATTTATTGAAGTACACCAATTTAATTCTAACATGTAGCTTCAACTGAGTCCTAGCGGTAGGGTTGCCGAAGGCCTTATGTTAACGACAGAAACATCCTCTCAACAAAGAGAGAATGAGCTACAAGTAGCTTTTGCGATTCACCGCTAGGACCATTTTTATCATGCTCAATGAGATTCTATCAAACTTCACCTAAACAATATAAAAGGAACCAAAATAAGCAAAACAGTTGGATATACCTTCTTAGTTTTCCTAAACCAACTCTGATTAGTTCTTCTTCAAACTCTAATGAACTGAACTTCAGTTCTTCAATCTTGACAAACCCTACCATGGAATAAAAAAAAACATTAGATTCAGATAAACAACAAAGTGAACAAACCATAAAATGGAAAGGACATATAAAAGGAACCTAAATAATCAAAACAATTTCATAGTTGGATATACCTTCTTAGTTCTTCTTAAACCAACTCTGAGTCTCTGACCAGTTCTTCTTCAAGCTCCAATGAACTGAACTTCAGTTCTTCAATCTTGAAAAACCCTAACATGGAAAAATAAAATAAAGGGTATTAGATTCAGATTCAGTTCTTCAATCTTGACAAACCCTAAACACATAAACATTCAAGAATCCTTTGAATCTACTGATTAAACTCTTCATTACTGAGTTCTAACATAGTAACATCATACCAATTCATTCCAAACTGAAATTAAAAAACAACACCCTAAACAGATAAACCCTAAATTGAAAATTACTGAGTTCCTAATCTTACCTTCCGTTATTGGTTTGCTTCTGGTGATGCCGATGATCCACAAAGAGAATCTGAGACTGAGAGAAGAAAAAAGAATGGAGTTGGAGACTTGGATGGAGATGAGTCTGTCTGAGAAGGAGAGAAGACTCAGAAGAGGGAGAGGCCGCAGAAGAGAAGAGAAGGAGATTGCGATTAGGTTAGGTTAAGTTAGGTCTTTTATACATAAATTCAACGGCTCTGATAATCCATCCTAGGTTAGATCTAAGGGTCAGGATCCTACGTTAGTTTTGGGCGGGTGGGTGGGTCGGTTCGGGTGACGGAAGTTTCTACCCGCAACCGACCCAAAATAGGTGGGTTCTGGCGTGCCTCACCCATAGTCGACCCATGCCTCGGCGGGTTGGGTCGGGTGCGGGTATTTTTGGTCGGGTACGGGTTGGGTCGGCGGGTTGGGTCGGGTATGTGCAGCCCTAGTTGTCAAGGTGAATGTCTAGTTTTAGACATTCCTCCTGACATTGTCTACCATCCTAGTCAGCTTTTACTTAATTGAATTGACTTTAATATATTAACTAACCATTTTTAGCTCTAATTAAATCTTAATTATGGAAAATAAAAATTTTACTAATTAAAATAAGAGGTCGCATGCAATACTGTCGGAGATGGATTTTTTTGCTCTCCCTAATTTTAAGGAAAAATAGAATGATGATGTCTTATTTGTGTTACCACATAGGAAACACACACAATGACCATTGGAGAAGCTGTAAGGTATGATGTCGTTCATCTAGTTAGAGGAGAAAGACGTGTCAAAAAAAATAGGATCAAGGTGATCTCTTGTCCATCCATAAGAGCAATGAAGGTTGTTGTCCAACCGTAAGAGCAATGAAGGTTGTCCCGTTATAGGAGCAAGGAGGGATGTTCATCGAGTGAAGAGCGAAAGTAAGGATGGTGAGAGGATATGCATGAATCCTGGTGTCTATATTTGAAGGGAGTAGAAAACCTAATCCATGTCTGAGTTTGTGAGCCTTGAGCACATCCAAAGGAAAACATTAAGTTCATGGCATCTGAGATTCATTCGATATTTAAATGTACCCGAAAATGTTTATAGGACTCTCAAAATAAAAGATCATTCCATGTGCCTGAAGCTTAGTCCATGTGACGAAGCTCGGATCGTATGCTTAAGCCTCTGTCCGCACATATCTAAGCCTCAGTCCTCATATGCAGATCCCCAGCATCAACAAAGGAGCGGCCAAACCTCAATTCAACAACTATTTCAATGCATGTAACCCTTTTATAGCGGTTCTAGAAATAAACATCAAAAGAAATCTCAAACTTTGTCTTTGTCAAGGATCTTAGAATTGGAGTCACACTTGCAAGACTTGAGCATTCTACAACTAAGTAAACGAGCTTTAGACTGGGCGCTGACCGGTTGTAAAATGATAGTTTTATCTTTTCCCTTGCCTGAGCTTTGGGGAATTTGAGGTTTGTATTCGAACAACTTGTAAAAGGTACAAATATCATAATAGAGTCGGAAGCCTACTCTAGAAAGTAGTACATGGTTAACCATAAGAAGTTAGCTCCGAGTCTTTCAGCTGAGAGCGGACCCCTATTTATAGACATTTCCTGAAATGGAAATGTCAAACATGTGTTATTTCCTATTTTTCCTTATCTTGCGTCTGTCCCTACAGCCGTACAGGTGTACTTTATATTCTTCTTTATGAACCCACATGACCTGGATGCCGCCATGGATTATTCTTATCTATTTTGAGAAATCGGCGATGGACGAAGGCGCTGGACAAAATAAGAGATGGAGGTGCTGGTAGTGAGAGAGAGAAAATGCGCATAGCCACTGGACACTGGTAGTACTGAGGATACAAGCATCAATGACGGTGGTGACGCTGTTTTGGTACTCTCAAAAAGGCGCTGGGAAGAGTGAACAAACGCCGGGGGTTTTGTTGGGACGCCGCCATGCTGAGTTTTTTTGTCTAGGGAAATTGGAGAGAGAGATAGAGGCATTGAGGAGAAGTCGGAGGTGCTTAGATGCTCGAGAGGATAGACGCTTGTATGAGCTGGTGATGATTTAGTGGCCGGGATTTGCAGAATATTATAATAGAGCGCGTCTTGTAGTGCCGCTTGTACTGATTAAAAAGGACGCCGGATAGTCTAAAAGATTTGCTACTTATCTTTTTAGAGAGGGATGTAGGTGGTGGGGTTATATTGGTACTCTGCCGCCGCTGAGCTATTTCATTTGTTTAGAGGATGTAGGCGCTGATAACATAAAATGTGAAATGTGCAAAAGTGACGTTGTGGTCTTAAGAGAAAGCGCCTCATAGGGAGTGGGTGGCGTTATATGTGAGCTTTCAGTGGTTGAACCGCTGTCCTACTCCTATTAGTAGATTCCCATATGGTCTCCAAAATGTAATCGGTACAAATATCATAGAGTCGGAAGCCTATTCTAGAAAGTAATACTCCCTTCATTACTTTTTAATAGACCAGTTTTTTTTTTTGAGAAAATTAAGAGAACTAATTATTGAAAGTGGACCTCTAGACAGTTGTCAATAAAAGAAGTGAAGTGAAGTGAAATGGTCCCCATGACACTTGTCAGCCAAAGAAATAAGTGAAATGGTCCACATAACACTTGTCATCAAAAGAAATTAAAAAAAAAATGGTCCCAAAAAATTAAAGTAACATTTGACTTTCCCAATTAGGAAACTTGCCTATTTTTTTGAAATATTTATTTATAGAAACTGGCCTATTAAAAAGTAACGGAGGGAGTACATGGTTAACAACAAGAAGTTAGCTATGAGTCTCTCAGCTGAGAGCAGACCCCTATTTATAGACATTTCCTGAAATGGAAATGTCAATCATGCATTCTTTCCTATCTTTCTTTATCTTGCATCTGTCCCTACAGGCGTACGTATGTACTTTAGATTCTTCTTTATGAATCCACATGACTTGGATGCCCCGTGGATTATTCTTATATGTTTTGAGAAATCGGCGAGGGACGAAGGCGCTGGAAAAAATAAGAGATGGAGGCACCGGTAGTGAGAGAGAAAATGGGCATAGCCACTGGACACTGGTAGTACTGAGGATACAAGCATCGATGACGGCGGTGACGCTGTTTTGGTACCTCCAAAAAGGCGCTAGGAAGAGTGAACAAAAGCTGGGGGTTTTGTTGGGACGCCGCCAGGCTGAATTTTTTGTCTAGGGAAATTGTAGAGAGAGGTGGAGAAGCTGGTCAGGATGAGCTATTGAGGCGCTCCTTGGAGGAGATGTAGGCGCTGAAGAGAATGAGTTATTCAGGCGCTCCCTAGAGGAGGATGGAGGCGCTGAGGAGAAGTCGGAGGTGCTTAGATGGTCGAGAGAATAGACGCTTGTATGAGCTGGTGATGATTTAGTGGCCGGGGTTTGCAGAATATTCTAGGATTGGAGGGAATACTTTCTAGCATCTCCTCTTGGATATGGGGAGGCTGACGTCCTCTTTGCCATGTTCCAGGTATCCACACACCTAATCACTTTTTTCTGGCAAAATAAGTCTTTCCGCCCGGCATGTACCTGTCAAACGCTGCTTACCATCAATGTGAAACCAAATATGGACTAATCCCATAATCAACTAGATAGTTTGCATGTTTGGGCAACCATCATTAATAATTGATTGGCGAATACTTAGAAAAATCCTCTCTAATTAATCGAACACTAGAAAATTTGACTACTAATCCACAGTTTGTATTATTTTTAAGAAATCCCCTCTATGAAATAATAACACAAGTGCGGATGGTGTGATTGTTGGAGAAAATGAGTTATTTAATAAATGATTTTTTGGTTTTGGTGTGGTTTGATCTCATGACCTAAGGGTCTAAGAATACTCACTCATTTTTGAGTGAATGAAATGGAACCTTTAGTCCCACATAAGGTAGTTAATTTCGGCCATCTCGGCCGAAATTTCGGCGAAATTCCGGATTTCGGTCCAAGAAGATGAGATTTTGTTAATTTCGGCCGGACGAAATCTTTGCGAAAATTTCGGCCGGAAACGCGTTTTTCGGTCGGAATTTCGGCCGGAATATATATATATATATATATATATAAATTTTTTTAAAATTGAGTGGATTAATCTCAAGTACAAAAATTAAACAGATTAATTCACTCACTAGTATTATTGCTTGTTGTTGTGTTTGAATTTCTTGACCTAAAATTATCATTTGGTGTTGATGATGAGGAAGGTGAACAACCAGATTTACTAATACTATGTTTCTTTTAAGTGGGTCAATACTCCCTCAATCTTCTAGTCTGACTCAAACTAGGATTGGAATTAATTGAACCTGGCAACAAACACTTCTTATTATAAAAGTTGGAACCGAAATTACACCGAAATTTGAAAACGAAATCTCCCCAAGACAACGTTGTACCAGTGTCTCGCTCGGGACCGAGATAAACCGGAATGCGAAATTAACTACCTTGGTCCCACATTGTGGAAAACTAAAGAGGTGCTCCACTATATTACCATGTTCTCATGGATAAGTTGTAAAACAATGTGGGTGGAGTGGGTAACTTGTAATACATGTTTCGACCCATGCCCATGCGCGTGTACCAAGCACCAATTCCGTGTCTACTTGAAATTATTTTTTGCAAGTTTTTAACTTGATAAATAATTTATTTAAGAGTTTTATTTATGGAAAAATTCCTTTTTTGTGTTTAACTGTTTTACAAGAAACAAACTCGTTTTATAAGAAAAAACCTAAACCTAACTTGATTTGCAAGTTAATTTTCCTATAAATACAACTCGAAAATCTCTTTTCAAAACACACAAGCAGCGACCATCTCTAGGTCTTTCCTTCATCTTCTTGCTTTTATTTTCTTGCGGCGTTTTACTTCCATCCCCGTTGCTGAGTTTAAGAGTGGGTAACTTGTAATACATGTTTCGACCCATGCCCATGCGCGCGTACCAAGCACCAATTCCGTGTCTACTTGAAATAATTTTTTACAAGTTTTTAACTTGATAAATAATTTATTTAAGAGTTTTATTTATGGAAAAATTCATTTTTTGTGTTTAACTGTTTTACAAGAAACAAAACTCGTTTTATAAGAAAAAACCTAAACCTAACTTGATTTGAAAGTTAATTTTCCTATAAATACAACTCGAAAATCTCTTTTCAAAACACACAAGCAACGACCATCTCTAGGTCTTTTCTTCATCTTCTTGCTTTTATTTTCGTGCGGCGTTTTAATTCCATCCCCGTTGCTGAGTTTAAGAGTGGGTAACTTGTAATACATGTTTCGACCCATGCCCATGCGCGTGTACCAAGCACCAATTCCGTGTCTACTTGAAATTATTTTTTGCAAGTTTTTAACTTGATAAATAATTTATTTAAGAGTTTTATTTATGGAAAAATTCTTTTTTTGTGTTTAACTGTTTTACAAGAAACAAAACTCGTTTTATATGAAAAAACCTAAACCTAACTTGATTTGCAAGTTAATTTTCCTATAAATACAACTCGAAAATCTCTTTTCAAAACACACAAGCAGCGACCATCTCTAGGTCTTTTCTTCATCTTCTTGCTTTTATTTTCGTGCGGCGTTTTACTTCCATCCCCGTTGCTGAGGTTAAGAGTGGGTAACTTGTAATACATGTTTCGACCCATGCCCATGCGCGCGTACCAAGCACCAATTCCGTGTCTACTTGAAATTATTTTTTGCAAGTTTTTAACTTGATAAATAATTTATTTAAGAGTTTTATTTATGGAAAAATTACTTTTTTGTGTTTAACTGTTTTACAAGAAACAAAACTCGTTTTATAAGAAAAAACCTAAACCTAACTTGATTTGCAAGTTAATTTTCCTATAAATACAACTCGAAAATCTCTTTTCAAAACACACAAGCAACGACCATCTCTAGGTCTTTTCTTCATCTTCTTGCTTTTATTTTCGTGCGCTGTTTTACTTCCATCCCCGTTGCTGAGTTTAAGAGTGGGTAACTAATAATACATGTTTCGACCCATGCCCATGCGCGTGTACCAAGCACCAATTCCGTGTCCACTTGAAATTATTTTTTTCAAGTTTTTAACTTGATAAATAATTTATTTAAGAGTTTTATTTATGGAAAAACTCCTTTTTTGTGTTTAACTGTTTTACAAGAAACAAAACTCATTTTATAAAAAAAACCTAAACCTAAATTGATTTGCAAGTTAATTTTCCTATAAATACAACTCGAAAATCTCTTTTCAAAACACACAAGCAGCGACCATCTCTAGGTCTTTTCTTCATCTTCTTGCTTTTATTTTCGTGCGCCGTTTTACTTCCATCCCCGTTGCTGAGTTTAAGAGTGGGTAACTTGTAATACATGTTTCGACCCATGCCCATGCGCGTGTACCAAGCACCAATTCCGTGTCTACTTGAAATTATTTTTTGCAAGTTTTTAACTTGATAAATAATTTATTTAAGAGTGTTATATATGGAAAAATTCCTTTTTTGTGTTTAACTGTTTTACAAGAAACAAAACTCGTTTTATAAGAAAAAACCTAAACCTAACTTGATTTGCAAGTTAATTTTCCTATAAATACAACTCGAAAATCTCTTTTCAAAACACACAAGCAACGACCATCTCTAGGTCTTTTCTTCATCTTCTTGCTTTTATTTTCGTGCGGCGTTTTACTTCCATCCCCGTTGCTGAGTTTAAGAGTGGGTAACTTGTAATACATGTTTCGACCCATGCCCATGCGCGTGTACCAAGCACCAATTCTGTGTCTACTTGAAATTATTTTTTGCAAGTTTTTAACTTGATAAATAATTTATTTAAGAGTTTTATTTATGGAAAAATTCATTTTTTGTGTTTAACTGTTTTACAAGAAACAAAACTCGTTTTATAAGAAAAAACCTAAACCTAACTTGATTTGCAAGTTAATTTTCCTATAAATACAACTCGAAAATCTCTTTTCAAAACACACAAGCAGCGACCATCTCTAGGTCTTTTCTTCATCTTCTCGCTTTTATTTTCGTGCGGCGTTTTACTTCCATCCCCGTTGCTGAGTTTAAGAGTGGGTAACTTGTAATACATGTTTCGACCCATGCCCATGCGCGTGTACCAAGCACCAATTCCGTGTCTACTTGAAATTATTTTTTGCAAGTTTTTAACTTGATAAATAATTTATTTATGAGTTTTATTTATGGAAAAATTCCTTTTTTGTGTTTAACTGTTTTACAAGAAACAAAACTCGTTTTATAAGAAAAAACCTAAACCTAAGTTGATTTGCAAGTTAATTTTCCTATAAATACAACTCGAAAATATCTTTTCAAAACACACAAGCAGCGACCATCTCTAGGTCTTTTCTTCTTCTTCTTCTTGCTTTTATTTTCGTGCGGCGTTTTACTTCCATCCCCGTTGCTGAGTTTAAGAGTGGGTAACTTGTAATACATGTTTCGACCCATGCCCATGCGCGTGTACCAAGCACCGATTCCGTGTCTACTTGAAATTATTTTTTGCAAGTTTTTAACTTGATAAATAATTTATTTAAGAGTTTTATTTATGGAAAAATTCCTTTTTTGTGTTTAACTGTTTTACAAGAAACAAAACTCGTTTTATAAGAAAAAACCTAAACCTAACTTGATTTGCAAGTTAATTTTTCTATAAATACAACTCGAAAATCTCTTTTCAAAACACACAAGCAGCGACCATCTCTAGGTCTTTTCTTCATCTTCTTGCTTTTATTTTCGTGCGGCGTTTTAATTCCATCCCCGTTGCTGAGTTTAAGAGTGGGTAACTTGTAATACATGTTTCGACCCATGCCCATGCGCGTGTACCAAGCACCAATTCCGTGTCTACTTGAAATTATTTTTTGCAAGTTTTTAACTTGATAAATAATTTATTTAAGAGTTTTATTTATGGAAAATTCTTTTTTTGTGTTTAACTGTTTTACAAGAAACAAAACTCGTTTTATAAGAAAAAACCTAAACCTAACTTGATTTGCAAGTTAATTTTCCTATAAATACAACTCGAAAATCTCTTTTCAAAACACACAAGCAGCGACCATCTCTAGGTCTTTTCTTCATCTTCTTGCTTTTATTTTCGTGCGGTGTTTTACTTCCATCCCCGTTGCTGAGTCTAAGAGTGGGTAACTTGTAATACATGTTTCGACCCATGCCCATGCGCGTGTACCAAGCACCAATTCCGTGTCTACTTGAAATTATTTTTTGCAAGTTTTTAACTTGATAAATAATTTATTTAAGAGTTTTATTTATTGAAAAATTCCTTTTTTGTGTTTAACTGTTTTACAAGAAACAAAACTCGTTTTATAAGAAAAAACCTAAACCTAACTTGATTTGCAAGTTAATTTTCCTATAAATACAACTCGAAAATCTCTTTTCAAAACACACAAGCAGCGACCATCTCTAGGTCTTTTGTTCATCTTCTTGCTTTTATTTTCCTGCGGCGTTTTACTTCCATCCCCGTTGCTGAGTTTAAGAGTTGGTAACTTGTAATACATGTTTCGACCCATGCCCATGCGCGTGTCCCAAGCACCAATTTCGTGTCTACTTGAAATTATTTTTTGCAAGTTTTTAACTTGATAAATAATTTATTTAAGAGTTTTATTTATGGAAAAACTCCTTTTTTGTGTTTAACTGTTTTACAAGAAACAAAACTCGTTTTATAAGAAAAAACCTAAGCCTAACTTGATTTGCAAGTTAATTTTCATATAAATACAACTCGAAAATCTCTTTTCAAAACACACAAGCAGCGACCATCTCTAGGTCTTTTCTTCATCTTCTTGCTTTTATTTTCGTGCGGCGTTTTACTTCCATCCCCGTTGCTGAGTTTAAGAGTGGGTAACTTGTAATACATGTTTCGACCCATGACCATGCGCGTGTACCAAGCACCGATTCCGTGTCTACTTGAAATTATTTTTTGCAAGTTTTTAACTTGATAAATAATTTATTTAAGAGTTTTATTCATGGAAAAATTCCTTTTTTGTGTTTAACTGTTTTACAAGAAACAAAACTCGTTTTATAAGAAAAAACCTAAACCTAACTTGATTTGCAAGTTAATTTTCCTATAAATACAACTCGAAAATCTCTTTTCAAAACACACAAGCAGCGACCATCTCTAGGTCTTTTCTTCATCTTCTTGCTTTTATTTTCGTGCGGCGTTTTACTTCCATCCCCGTTGCTGAGTTTAAGAGTGGGTAACTTATAATACATGTTTCGACCCATGCCCATGCGCGTGTACCAAGCACCAATTCCGTGTCTACTTTAAATTATTTTTTGCAAGTTTTTAACTTGATAAATAATTTATTTAAGAGTTTTATTTATGGAAAAATTCCTTTTTTGTGTTTAACTGTTTTACAAGAAACAAAACTCGTTTTATAAGAAAAAACCTAAACCTAACTTGATTTGCAAGTTAATTTTCCTATAAATACAACTCGAAAATCTCTTTTCAGAACACACAAGCAACGACCATCTCTAGGTCTTTTCTTCATCTTCTTGATTTTATTTTCGTGCGGCGTTTTACTTCCATCCCCGTTGCTGAGTTTAAGAGTGGGTAACTTGTAATACATGTTTCGACCCATGCCCATGCGCGCGTACCAAGCACCAATTCCGTGTCTACTTGAAATTATTTTTTGCAAGTTTTTAACTTGATAAATAATTTATTTAAGAGTTTTATTTATGGAAAAATTCCTTTTTTGTGTTTAACTGTTTTACAAGAAACAAAACTCGTTTTATAAGAAAAAACCTAAACCTAACTTGATTTGCAAGTTAATTTTCCTATAAATACAACTCGAAAATCTGTTTTCAAAACATACAAGCAGCGACCATCTCTAGGTCTTTTCTTCATCTTCTTGCTTTTATTTTCGTCCGGCGTTTTAATTCCATCCCCGTTGCTGTGTTTAAGAGTGGGTAACTTGTAATACATGTTTCGACCCATGCCCATGCGCGTGTACCAAGCACCAATTCCGTGTCCACTTGAAATTATTTTTTGCAAGTTTTTAACTTGATAAATAATTTATTTAAGACTTTTATTTATGGAAAAATTCCTTTTTTGTGTTTAACTGTTTTACAAGAAACAAAACTCATTTTATAAGAAAAAACCTAAACCTAAATTGATTTGCAAGTTAATTTTCTTATAAATACAACTCGAAAATCTCTTTTCAAAACACACAAGCAGCGACCATCTCTAGGTCTTTTCTTCATCTTCTTGCTTTTATTTTCGTGCGGCGTTTTACTTCCATCCCCGTTGCTGAGTTTAAGAGTGGGTAACTTGTAATACATGTTTCGACCCATGCCCATGCGCGTGTACCAAGCACCAATTCCATGTCTACTTGAAATTATTTTTTGCAAGTTTTTAACTTGATAAATAATTTATTTATGGAAAAATTCCTTTTTTGTGTTTAACTGTTTTACAAGAAACAAAACTCGTTTTATAAGAAAAAACCTAAACCTAACTTGATTTGCAAGTTAATTTTCCTATAAATACAACTCGAAAATCTCTTTTCAAAACACACAAGCAGCGACCATCTCTAGGTCTTTTCTTCATCTTCTTGTTTTATTTTCGTGCGGCGTTTTACTTCCATCCCCGTTGCTGAGTTTAAGAGTGGGTAACTTGTAATACATATTTCGACCCATGCCCATGCGCATGTACCGAGCACCAATTCCGTGTCTAGTTGAAATTATTTTTTGCAAGTTTTTAACTTGATAAATAATTTATTTAAGAGTTTTATTTATGGAAAAATTCCTTTTTTGTGTTTAACTGTTTTACAAGAAACAAAACTCGTTTTATAAGAAAAAACCTAAACCTAACTTGATTTGCAAGTTAATTTTCCTATAAATACAACTCGAAAATCTCTTTTCAGAACACACAAGCAACGACCATCTCTAGGTCTTTTCTTCATCTTCTTGATTTTATTTTAGTGCGGCGTTTTACTTCCATCCCCGTTGCTGAGTTTAAGAGTGGGTAACTTGTAATACATGTTTCGACCCATGCCCATGCGCGCGTACCAAGCACCAATTCCGTGTCTACTTGAAATTATTTTTTGCAAGTTTTTAACTTGATAAATAATTTATTTAAGAGTTTTATTTATGGAAAAATTCCTTTTTTGTGTTTAACTGTTTTACAAGAAACAAAACTCGTTTTATAAGAAAAAACCTAAACCTAACTTGATTTGCAAGTTAATTTTCCTATAAATACAACTCGAAAATCTCTTTTCAAAACACACAAGCAGCGACCATCTCTAGGTCCTTTCTTCATCTTCTTGCTTTTATTTTCGTGCGGCGTTTTAATTCCATCCCCGTTGCTGTGTTTAAGAGTGGGTAACTTGTAATACATGTTTCGACCCATGCCCATGCGCGTGTACCAAGCACCAATTCCGTGTCTACTTGAAATTATTTTTTGCAAGTTTTTAACTTGATAAATAATTTATTTAAGAGTTTTATTTATGGAAAAATTCTTTTTTTGTGTTTAACTGTTTTACAAGAAACAAAACTCGTTTTATATGAAAAAACCTAAACCTAACTTGATTTGCAAGTTAATTTTCCTATAAATACAACTCGAAAATCTCTTTTCAAAACACACAAGCAGCGACCATCTCTAGGTCTTTTCTTCATCTTCTTGCTTTTATTTTCGTGCGGCGTTTTACTTCCATCCCCGTTGCTGAGGTTAAGAGTGGGTAACTTGTAATACATGTTTTGACCCATGCCCATGCGCGCGTACCAAGCACCAATTCCGTGTCTACTTGAAATTATTTTTTGCAAGTTTTTAACTTGATAAATAATTTATTTAAGAGTTCTATTTATGGAAAAATTCCTTTTTTGTGTTTAACTGTTTTACAAGAAAGAAAACTCGTTTTATAAGAAAAAACCTAAACCTAACTTGATTTGCAAGTTAATTTTCCTATAAATACAACTCGAAAATCTCTTTTCAAAACACACAAGCAGCGACCATCTCTAGGTCTTTTCTTCATCTTCTTGCTTTTATTTTCTTGCGGCGTTTTACTTCCATCCCCGTTGCTGAGTTTAAGAGTGGGTAACTTGTAATACATGTTTGGACCCATACCCATGCGCGCGTACCAAGCACCAATTCCGTGTCTACTTGAAATAATTTTTTACAAGTTTTTAACTTGATAAATAATTTATTTAAGAGTTTTATTTATGGAAAAATTCATTTTTTGTGTTTAACTGTTTTACAAGAAACAAAACTCGTTTTATAAGAAAAAACCTAAACCTAACTTGATTTGCAAGTTAATTTTCCTATAAATACAACTCGAAAATCTCTTTTCAAAACACACAAGCAGCGACCATCTCTAGGTCTTTTCTTCATCTTCTTGCTTTTATTTTCGTGCGGCGTTATAATTCCATCCCCGTTGCTGAGTTTAAGAGTGGGTAACTTGTAATACATGTTTCGACCCATGCCCATGCGCGTGTACCAAGCACCAATTCCGTGTCTACTTGAAATTATTTTTTGCAAGTTTTTAACTTTATAAATAATTTATTTAAGAGTTTTATTTATGGAAAATTCTTTTTTTGTGTTTAACTGTTTTACAAGAAACAAAACTCGCTTTATATGAAAAAACCTAAACCTAACTTGATTTGCAAGTTAATTTTCCTATAAATACAACTCGAAAATCTCTTTTCAAAACACACAAGCAGCGACCATCTCTAGGTCTTTTCTTCATCTTCTTGCTTTTATTTTCTTGCGGCGTTTTACTTCCATCCCCGTTGCTGAGTTTAAGAGTGGGTAACTTGTAATACATGTTTCGACCCATGCCCATGCGCGCGTACTAAGCACCAATTCCGTGTCTACTTGAAATTATTTTTTGCAAGTTTTTAACTTGATAAATAATTTATTTAAGAGTTTTATTTATGGAAAAATTCCTTTTTTGTGTTTAACTGTTTTACAAGAAACAAAACTCGTTTTATAAGAAAAAACCTAAACCTAACTTGATTTGCAAGTTAATTTTTCTATAAATACAACTCGAAAATCTCTTTTCAAAACACACAAGCAGCGACCATCTCTAGGTCTTTTCTTCATCTTCTTGCTTTTATTTTCTTGCGACGTTTTACTTCCATCCCCGTTGCTGAGTTTAAGAGTGGGTAACTTGTAATACATGTTTCGACCCATACCCATGCGCGCGTACCAAGCACCAATTCCGTGTCTACTTGAAATAATTTTTTACAAGTTTTTAACTTGATAAATAATTTATTTATGGAAAAATTCATTTTTTGTGTTTAACTGTTTTACAAGAAACAAAACTCGGTTTATAAGAAAAAAGCTAAACCTAACTTGATTTGCAAGTTAATTTTCCTATAAATACAACTCGAAAATCTCTTTTCAAAACACACAAGCACCGACCATCTCTAGGTCTTTTCTTCATCTTCTTGCTTTTATTTTCGTGCGGCGTTTTAATTCCATCCCCGTTGCTGAGTTTAAGAGTGGGTAACTTGTAATACATGTTTCGACCCATGCCCATGCGCGTGTACCAAGCACCAATTCCGTGTCTACTTGAAATTATTTTTTGCAAGTTATTAACTTGATAAATAATTTATTTAAGAGTTTTATTTATGGAAAAATTCTTTTTTGTGTTTAACTGTTTTACAAGAAACAAAACTCGTTTTATATGAAAAAACCTAAACCTAACTTGATTTGCAAGTTAATTTTCCTATTAATATAACTCGAAAATCTCTTTTCAAAACACACAAGCAGCGACCATCTCTAGGTCTTTTCTTCATCTTCTTGCTTTTATTTTCGTGCGGCGTTTTACTTCCATCCCCGTTGCTGTGTTTAAGAGTGGGTAACTTGTAATACATGTTTCGACCCATGCCCATGTGCGCGTACCAAGCACCAATTCCGTGTCTACTTGAAATTATTTTTTGCAAGTTTTTAACTTGATAAATAATTTTTTTAAGAGTTTTATTTATGGAAAAATTCCTTTTTTGTGTTTAACTGTTTTACAAGAAACAAAACTCGTTTTATAAGAAAAAACCTAAACCTAACTTGATTTGCAAGTTAATTTTCCTATAAATACAACTCGAAAATCTCTTTTCAATACACACAAGCAGCGACCATCTCTAGGTCTTTTCTTCATCTTCTTGCTTTTATTTTCGTGCGGCGTTTTACTTCCATCCCCGTTGCTGAGTTTAAGAGTGGGTAACTTGTAATACATGTTTCGACCCATGCCCATGCGCGTGTACCAAGCACCGATTCCGTGTCTACTTGAAATTATTTTTTGCAAGTTTTTAACTTGATAAATAATTTATTTAAGAGTTTTATTTATGGAAAAATTCCTTTTTTGTGTTTAACTGTTTTACAAGAAACAAAACTCGTTTTATAAGAAAAAACCTAAACCTAACTTGATTTGCAAGTTAATTTTCCTATAAATACAACTCGAAAATCTCTTTTCAAAACACACAAGCAGCGACCATCTCTAGGTCTTTTTCTTCATCTTCTTTCTTTTATTTTCGTGCGGCGTTTTACTTCCATCCCCGTTGCTGAGTTTAAGAGTGGGTAACTTGTAATACATGTTTCGACCCATGCCCATGCGCGTGTACCAAGCACCAATTCCGTGTCTACTTGAAATTATTTTTTGCAAGTTTTTAACTTGATAAATAATTTATTTAAGAGTTTTATTTATGATAAAATTCCTTTTTTGTGTTTAACAGTTTTACAAGAAACAAAACTCGTTTTATAAGAAAAAACCTAAACCTAACTTAATTTGCAAGTTAATTTTCCTATAAATACAACTCGAAAATCTCTTTTCAAAACACACAAGCAGTGACCATCTCTAGGTTTTTTCTTCATCTTCTTGCTTTTATTTTCGTGCGGTGTTTTACTTCCATCCCCGTTGTTGAGTTTAAGAGTGGGTAACTTGTAATACATGTTTCGACCCATGCCCATGCGCGTGTACCAAGCACCAATTCCGTGTCTACTTGAAATTATTTTTTGCAAGTTTTTGACTTGATAAATAATTTATTTAAGAGTTTTATTTATGGAAAAATTCCTTTTTTGTGTTTAACTGTTTTACAAGAAACAAAACTCGTTTTATAAGAAAAAACCTAAACCTAACTTGATTTGCAAGTTAATTTTCCAATAAATACAACGCGAAAATCTCTTTTCAAAACACACAAGCAGCGACCATCTCTAGGTCTTTTCTTCATCTTCTTGCTTTTATTTTCATGCGGCGTTTTACTTCCATCCCCGTTGCTGAGTTTAAGAGTGGGTAACTTGTAATACATGTTTCGACCCATGCCCATACGCGTGAACCAAGCACCAATTCCGTGTCTACTTGAAATTATTTTTTGCAAGTTTTTAACTTGATAAATAATTTATTTAAGAGTTTTATTTATGGAAAAACTCCTTTTTTGTGTTTAACTGTTTTACAAGAAACAAAACTCTATTATAAGAAAAAACCTAAGCCTAACTTGATTTGCAAGTTAATTTTCCTATAAATACAACTCGAAGATCTCTTTTCAAAACACACAAGCAGCGACCATCTCTAGGTCTTTTGTTCATCTTCTTGCTTTTATTTTCCTGCGGCGTTTTACTTCCATCCCCGTTGCTGAGTTTAAGAGTTGGTAACTTGTAATACATGTTTCGACCCATGCCCATGCGCGTGTCCCAAGCACCAATTCCGTGTCTACTTGAAATTATTTTTTGCAAGTTTTTAACTTGATAAATAATTTATTTAAGAGTTTTATTCATGGAAAAATTCCTTTTTTGTGTTTAACTGTTTTACAAGAAACAAAACTCGTTTTATAAGAAAAAACCCAAGCCTAACTTGATTTGCAAGTTAATTTTCCTATAAATACAACTCGAAAATCTCTTTTCAAAACACACAAGCAGCGACCATCTCTAGGTGTTTTCTTCATCTTCTTGCTTTTATTTTCGTGCGGCGTTTTACTTCCATCCCCGTTGCTGAGTTTAAGAGTGGGTAACTTGTAATACATGTTTCGACCCATGCCCATGCGCGTGTACCAAGCACCAATTCCGTGTCTACTTGAAATTATTTTTTGCAAGTTTTTAACTTGATAAATAATTTATTTAAGAGTTTTATTTATGGAAAAATTCCTTTTTTGTGTTTAACTGTTTTACAAGAAACAAAACTCGTTTTATAAGAAAAAACCTAAGCCTAACTTGATTTGCAAGTTCATTTTCCTAGAAATACAACTCGAAAATCTCTTTTCAAAACACACAAGCAGCGACCATCTCTAGGTCTTTTCTTCATCTTCTTGCTTTTATTTTCGTGCGGCGTTTTACTTCCATCCCCGTTGCTGAGTTTAAGAGTGGGTAACTTGTAATACATGTTTCGACCCATGCCCATGCGCGTGTACCAAGCACCAATTCCGTGTCTACTTGAAATTATTTTTTGCAAGTTTCTAACTTGATAAATAATTTATTTAAGAGTTTTATTTATGGAAAAATTCCTTTTTTGTGTTTAACTGTTTTACAAGAAACAAAACTCGTTTTATAAGAAAAAACCTAAACCTAACTTGATTTGCAAGTTAATTTTCCTATAAATACAACTCGAAAATCTCTTTTCAAAACACACAAGCAGCGACCATCTCTAGGTCTTTTCTTCATCTTCTTGCTTTTATTTTCGTGCGGCGTTTTACTTCCATCCCCGTTTCTGAGTTTAAGAGTGGGTAACTTGTAATACATGTTTCAACCCATGCCCATGCGCGTGTACCAAGCACCAATTCCATGTCTACTTGAAATTATTTTTTGCAAGTTTTTAACTTGATAAATAATTTATTTAAGAGTTTTATTTATGGAAAAATTCTTTTTTTGTGTTTAACTGTTTTACAAGAAACAAAACTCGTTTTATAAGAAAAAACCTAAACCTAACTTGATTTGCAAGTTAATTTTCCTATAAATACAACTCGAAAATCTCTTTTCAAAACACACAAGCAGCGACCATCTCTAGGTCTTTTCTTCATCTTCATGCTTTTATTTTCGTGCGGCGTTTGACTTCCATCCCCGTTGCTGAGTTTAACAGTGGGTAACTTGTAATACATGTTTCGACCCATGCCCATGCGCGTGTACCAAGCACCAATTCCGTGTCTACTTGAAATTATTTTTTGCAAGTTTTTAACTTGATAAATAATTTATTTAAGAGTTTTATTTATGGAAAAATTCTTTTTTGTGTTTAACTGTTTTACAAGAAACAAAACTCGTTTTATATGAAAAACCTAAACCTAACTTGATTTGCAAGTTAATTTTCCTATAAATACAACTCGAAAATCTCTTTTCAAAACACACAAGCAGCGACCATCTCTAGGTCTTTTCTTCATCTTCTTGCTTTTATTTTCGTGCGGCGTTTTACTTCCATCCCCGTTGCTGAGTTTAAGAGTGGGTAACTTGTAATACATGTTTCGACCCATGCCCATGCGCGCGTACCAAGCACCAATTCCGTGTCTACTTGAAATTATTTTTTGCAAGTTTTTAACTTGATAAATAATTTATTTAAGAGTTTTATTTATGGAAAAATTCCTTTTTTGTGTTTAACTGTTTTACAAGAAACAAAACTCGTTTTATAAGAAAAAACCTAAACCTAACTTGATTTGCAAGTTAAATTTCCTATAAATACAACTCGAAAATCTCTTTTCAAAACACACAAGCAGTGACCATCTCTAGGTCTTTTCTTCATCTTCTTGCTTTTATTTTCGTGCGGCGTTTTACTTCCATCCCCGTTGCTGAGTTTAAGAGTGGGTAACTTGTAATACATGTTTCGACCCATGCCCATGCGCGTGTACCAAGCACCAATTCCGTGTCTACTTGAAATTCCTTTTTTGAGTTTAACTGTTTTACAAGAAACAAAACTCGTTTTATTAGAAAAAACCTAAACCTAACTTGATTTGCAAGTTAATTTTCCTATAAATACAACTCGAAAATCTCTTTTCAAAACACACAAGCAGCGACCATCTCTAGGTATTTTCTTCATCATCTTGCTTTTATTTTCGTGCGGCGTTTTAATTCCATCCCCGTTGCTGAGTTTAAGAGTGGGTAACTTGTAATACATGTTTCGACCCATGCCCATGCGCGTGTACCAAGCACCAATTCCGTGTCTACTTGAAATTATTTTTTGCGAGTTTATGACTTGATAAATAATCTATTTAAGAGTTTTATTTATGGAAAAATTCCTTTTTTGTGTTTAACTGTTTTACAAGAAACAAAACTCGTTTTATAAGAAAAAACCTAAACCTAACTTGATTTGCAAGTTAATTTTCCTATAAATACAACTCGAAAATCTCTTTTCAAAACACACAAGCAGCGACCATCTCTAGGTCTTTTCTTCATCTTCTTGCTTTTATTTTCGTGCGGCGTTTTAATTCCATCCCCGTTGCTGTGTTTAAGAGTGGGTAACATGTAATACATGTTTCGACCCATGCCCATGCGCGTGTACCAAGCACCAATTCCGTGTCCACTTGAAATTATTTTTTGCAAGTTTTTAACTTGATAAATAATTTATTTAAGAGTTTTATTTATGGAAAAATTCCTTTTTTGTGTTTAACTGTTTTACAAGAAACAAAACTCGTTTTATAAGAAAAAACCTAAACCTAACTTGATTTGCAAGTTAATTTTCCTATAAATACAACTCGAAAATCTTTTTTCAAAACACACAAGCAGCGACCATCTCTAGGTCTTTTCTTCATCTTCTTGCTTTTATTTTCGTGCGGCGTTTTACTTCCATCCTCGTTGCGGAGTTTAAGAGTGGGTAACTTGTAATACATGTTTCGACCCATGCCCATGCGCGTGTACCAAGCACCAATTCCATGTCTACTTGAAATTATTTTCTGCAAGTTTTTAACTTGATAAATAATTTAATTAAGAGTTTATTTTATGGAAAAATTCCTTTTTTGTGTTTAACTGTTTTACAAGAAACAAAACTCGTTTTATAAGAAAAAACCTAAACCTAACTTGATTTGCAAGTTAATTTTCCTATAAATACAACTAAAAAATCTCTTTTCAATACACACAAGCAGCGACCATCTCTAGGTCTTTTCTTCATCTTCTTGCTTTTATTTTCGTGCGGCGTTTTACTTCCATCCCCGTTGCTGAGTTTAAGAGTGGGTAACTTGTAATACATGTTTCGACCCATGCCCATGCGCGTGTACCAAGCACCAATTCCGTGTCTACTTGAAATTATTTTTTGCAAGTTTTTAACTTGATAAATAATTTATTTAAGAGTTTTATTTATGGAAAAATTCCTTTTTTGTGTTTAACTGTTTTTCAAGAAACAAAACTCGTTTTATAAGAAAAAACCTAAACCTAACTTGATTTGCAAGTTAATTTTCCTATAAATACAACTCGAAAATCTCTTTTCAAAACACACAAGCAACGACCATCTCTAGGTCTTTTCTTCATCTTCTTGCTTTTATTTTCGTGCGGCGTTTTACTTCCATCCCCGTTGCTGAGTTTAAGAGTGGGTAACTTATAATACATGTTTCGACCCATGCCCATGCGCGTGTACCAAGCACCAATTCCGTGTCTACTTGAAATTATTTTTTGCAAGTTTTTAACTTGATAAATAATTTATTTAAGAGTTTTATTTATGGAAAAATTCTTTTTTGTGTTTAACTGTTTTACAAGAAACAAAACTCGTTTTATATGAAAAACCTAAACCTAACTTGATTTGCAAGTTAATTTTCCTATAAATACAACTCGAAAATCTCTTTTCAAAACACACAAGCAGCGACCATCTCTAGGTCTTTTCTTCATCTTCTTGCTTTTATTTTCGTGCGGCGTTTTACTTCCATCCCCGTTGCTGAGTTTAAGAGTGGGTAACTTGTAATACATGTTTCGACCCATGCCCATGCGCGCGTACCAAGCACCAATTCCGTGTCTACTTGAAATTATTTTTTGCAAGTTTTTAACTTGATAAATAATTTATTTAAGAGTTTTATTTATGGAAAAATTCCTTTTTTGTGTTTAACTGTTTTTCAAGAAACAAAACTCGTTTTATAAGAAAAAACCTAAACCTAACTTGATTTGCAAGTTAATTTTCCTATAAATACAACTCGAAAATCTCTTTTCAAAACACACAAGCAACGACCATCTCTAGGTATTTTCTTCATCTTCTTGCTTTTATTTTCGTGCGGCGTTTTACTTCCATCCCCGTTGCTGAGTTTAAGAGTGGGTAACTTGTAATACATGTTTCGACCCATGCCCATGCGCGCGTACCAAGCACCAATTCCGTGTCTACTTGAAATTATTTTTTGCAAGTTTTTAACTTGATAAATAATTTATTTAAGAGTTTTATTTATGGAAAAATTCCTTTTTTGTGTTTAACTGTTTTACAAGAAACAAAACTCGTTTTATAAGAAAAAACCTAAACCTAACTTGATTTGCAAGTTAATTTTTCTATAAATACAACTCGAAAATCTCTTTTCAAAACACACAAGCAGCGACCATCTCTAGGTCTTTTCTTCATCTTCTTGCTTTTATTTTCGTGCGGCGTTTTAATTCCATCCCCGTTGCTGAGTTTAAGAGTGGGTAACTTGTAATACATGTTTCGACCCATGCCCATGCGCGTGTACCAAGCACCAATTCCGTGTCTACTTGAAATTATTTTTTGCAAGTTTTTAACTTGATAAATAATTTATTTAAGAGTTTTATTCATGGAAAAATTCCTTTTTTGTGTTTAACTGTTTTACAAGAAACAAAACTCGTTTTATAAGAAAAAACCCAAGCCTAACTTGATTTGCAAGTTAATTTTCCTATAAATACAACTCGAAAATCTCTTTTCAAAACACACAAGCAGCGACCATCTCTAGGTGTTTTCTTCATCTTCTTGCTTTTATTTTCGTGCGGCGTTTTACTTCCATCCCCGTTGCTGAGTTTAAGAGTGGGTAACTTGTAATACATGTTTCGACCCATGCCCATGCGCGTGTACCAAGCACCAATTCCGTGTCTACTTGAAATTATTTTTTGCAAGTTTTTAACTTGATAAATAATTTATTTAAGAGTTTTATTTATGGAAAAATTCCTTTTTTGTGTTTAACTGTTTTACAAGAAACAAAACTCGTTTTATAAGAAAAAACCTAAGCCTAACTTGATTTGCAAGTTCATTTTCCTAGAAATACAACTCGAAAATCTCTTTTCAAAACACACAAGCAGCGACCATCTCTAGGTCTTTTCTTCATCTTCTTGCTTTTATTTTCGTGCGGCGTTTTACTTCCATCCCCGTTGCTGAGTTTAAGAGTGGGTAACTTGTAATACATGTTTCGACCCATGCCCATGCGCGTGTACCAAGCACCAATTCCGTGTCTACTTGAAATTATTTTTTGCAAGTTTTTAATTTGATAAATAATTTATTTAAGAGTTTTATTTATGGAAAAATTCCTTTTTTGTGTTTAACTGTTTTACAAGAAACAAAACTCGTTTTATAAGAAAAAACCTAAACCTAACTTGATTTGCAAGTTAATTTTCCTATAAATACAACTCGAAAATCTTTTTTCAAAACACACAAGCAGCGACCATCTCTAGGTCTTTTCTTCATCTTCTTGCTTTTATTTTCGTGCGGCGTTTTACTTCCATCCCGGTTGCTGAGTTTAAGAATGGGTAACTTGTAATACATGTTTCGACCCATGCCCATACGCGTGAACCAAGCACCAATTCCGTGTCTACTTGAAATTATTTTTTGCAAGTTTTTAACTTGATAAATAATTTATTTAAGAGTTTTATTTATGGAAAAACTCCTTTTTTGTGTTTAACTGTTTTACAAGAAACAAAACTCGTTTTATAAGAAAAAACCTAAGCCTAACTTGATTTGCAAGTTAATTTTCCTATAAATACAACTCGAAAATCTCTTTTCAAAACACACAAGCAGCGACCATCTCTAGGTCTTTTCTTCATCTTCTTGCTTTTATTTTCGTGCGGTGTTTTACTTCCATCCCCGTTGCTGGGTTTAAGAGTGGGTAACTTGTAATACATGTTTCGACCCATGCCCATGCGCGTGTACCAAGCACCAATTCCGTGTCTACTTGAAATTATTTTTTGCAAGTTTTTAACTTGATAAATAATTTATTTAAGAGTTTTATTTATGGAAAAATTCCTTTTTTGTGTTTAACTGTTTTACAAGAAACAAAACTCGTTTTATAAGAAAAAACCTAAACCTAACTTGATTTGCAAGTTAATTTTCCTATAAATACAACTCGAAAATCTCTTTTCAAAACACACAAGCAGCGACCATCTCTAAGTGTTTTCTTTATCTTCTTGCTTTTATTTTCGTGCGGCGTTTTACTTCCATACCCGTTGCTGAGTTTAAGAGTGGGTAACTTGTAATACATGTTTCGACCCATGCCCATGCGCGTGTACGGAGCACCAATTCCGTGTCTACTTTAAATTATTTTTTGCAAGTTTTTAACTTGTTAAATAATTTATTTAAGAGTTTTATTTATGGAAAAATTCCTTTTTTGTGTTTAACTGTTTTACAAGAAACAAAACTCGTTTTATAAGAAAAAACCTAAACCTAACTTGATTTGCAAGTTAATTTTCCTATAAATACAACTCGAAAATCTCTTTTCAAAACACACAAGCAGCGACCATCTCTAGGTCTTTTCTTCATCTTCTTGCTTTTATTTTCGTGCGGCGTTTTAATTCCATCCCCGTTGCTGTGTTTAAGAGTGGGTAACATGTAATACATGTTTCGACCCATGCCCATGCGCGTGTACCAAACACCAATTCTGTGTCCACTTGAAATTATTTTTTTCAAGTTTTTAACTTGATAAATAATTTATTTAAGAGTTTTATTTATGGAAAAACTCCTTTTTTGTGTTTAACTGTTTTACAAGAAACAAAACTCGTTTTATAAGAAAAAACCTAAACCTAACTTGATTTGCAAGTTAATTTTCCTATAAATACAACTCGAAAATCTCTTTTCAAAACACACAAGCAGCGACCATCTCTAGGTCTTTTCTTCATCTTCTTGCTTTTATTTTCGTGCGGCGTTTTACTTCCATCCCCGTTGCTGAGTTTAAGAGTGGGTAACTTATAATACATGTTTCGACCCATGCCCATGCGCGTGTACCAAGCACCAATTCCGTGTCTACTTTAAATTATTTTTTGCAAGTTTTTAACTTGATAAATAATTTATTTAAGAGTTTTATTTATGGAAAAATTCCTTTTTTGTGTTTAACTGTTTTACAAGAAACAAAACTCGTTTTATAAGAAAAAAACTAAACCTAACTTGATTTGCAAGTTAATTTTCCTATAAATACAACTCGAAAATCTCTTTTAAAAACACACAAGCAACAACCATCTCTAGGTCTTTTCTTAATCTTCTTGCTTTTATTTTCGTGCGGCGTTTTACTTCCATCCCCGTTGCTGAGTTTAAGAGTGGGTAACTTGTAATACATGTTTCGACCCATGCCCATGCGCGCGTACCAAGCACCAATTCCGTGTCTACTTGAAATTATTTTTTGCAAGTTTTTAACTTGATAAATAATTTATTTAAGAGTTATTTATGGAAAAATTACTTTTTTGTGTTTAACTGTTTTACAAGAAACAAAACTCGTTTTATAAGAAAAAACCTAAACCTAACTTGATTTGCAAGTTAATTTTCCTATAAATACAACTCGAAAATCTCTTTTCAAAACACACAAGCAACGACCATCTCTAGGTCTTTTCTTCATCTTCTTGCTTTTATTTTCGTGCGCTGTTTTACTTCCATCCCCGTTGCTGAGTTTAAGAGTGGGTAACTAATAATACATGTTTCGACCCATGCCCATGCGCGTGTACCAAGCACCAATTCCGTGTCCACTTGAAATTATTTTTTTCAAGTTTTTAACTTGATAAATAATTTATTTAAGAGTTTTATTTATGGAAAAACTCCTTTTTTGTGTTTAACTGTTTTACAAGAAACAAAACTCATTTTATAAAAAAAACCTAAACCTAAATTGATTTGCAAGTTAATTTTCCTATAAATACAACTCGAAAATCTCTTTTCAAAACACACAAGCAGCGACCATCTCTAGGTCTTTTCTTCATCTTCTTGCTTTTATTTTCGTGCGCCGTTTTACTTCCATCCCCGTTGCTGAGTTTAAGAGTGGGTAACTTGTAATACATGTTTCGACCCATGCCCATGCGCGTGTACCAAGCACCAATTCCGTGTCTACTTGAAATTATTTTTTGCAAGTTTTTAACTTGATAAATAATTTATTTAAGAGTTTTATTTATGGAAAAATTCTTTTTTTGTGTTTAACTGTTTTACAAGAAACAAAACTCGTTTTATAAGAAAAAACCTAAACCTAACTTGATTTGCAAGTTAATTTTCCTATAAATACAACTCGAAAATATCTTTTCAAAACACACAAGCAGCGACAATCTCTAGGTCTTTTCTTCATCTTCTTGCTTTTATTTTCGTGCGGCGTTTTAATTCCATCCCTGTTGCTGTGTTTAAGAGTGGGTAACTTGTAATACATGTTTCGACCCATGCCCATGCGTGTACCAAGCACCAATTCCGTGTGCACTTGAAATTATTTTTTTCAAGTTTTTAACTTGATAAATAATTTATTTAAGAGTTTTATTTATGGAAAAATTCCTTTTTTGTGTTTAACTGTTTTACAAGAAACAAAACTCGTTTTATAAGAAAAAACCTAAACCTAACTTGATTTGCAAGTTAATTTTCCTATAAATACAACTCGAAAATCTCTTTTCAAAACACACAAGAAGCGACCATCTCTAGGTCTTTTCTTCATCTTCTTGCTTTTATTTTCGTGCGGCGTTTTACTTCCATCCCCGTTGCTGAGTTTAAGAGTGGGTAACTTGTAATACATGTTTCGACCCATGCCCAGGCGCGTGTACCAAGCACCAATTCCGTGTCTACTTGAAATTATTTTTTGCAAGTTTGTAACTTGATAAATAATTTATTTAAGAGTTTTATTTATGGAAAAATTCCTTTTTTGTGTTTAACTGTTTTACAAGAAACAAAACTCGTTTTATAAGAAAAAACCTAAACCTAACTTGATTTGCAAGTTAATTTTCCTATAAATACAACTCGAAAATCTCTTTTCAAAACACACAAGAAGCGACCATCTCTAGGTATTTTCTTCATCTTCTTGATTTTATTTTCGTGCGGCGTTTTACTTCCATCCCCATTGCTGAGTTTAAGAGTGGGTAACTTGTAATACATGTTTCGACCCATGCCCATGCGCGTGTACCAAGCACCAATTCCGTGTCTACTTGAAATTATTTTTTGCAAGTTTTTAACTTGATAAATAATTTATTTAAGAGTTTTATTTATGGAAAAATTCTTTTTTTGTGTTTAACTGTTTTACAAGAAACAAAACTCGTTTTATAAGAAAAAACCTAAACCTAACTTGATTTGCAAGTTAATTTTCCTATAAATACAACTCGAAAATATCTTTTCAAAACACACAAGCAGCGACAATCTCTAGGTCTTTTCTTCATCTTCTTGCTTTTATTTTCGTGCGGCGTTTTAATTCCATCCCTGTTGCTGTGTTTAAGAGTGGGTAACTTGTAATACATGTTTCGACCCATGCCCATGTGCGTGTACCAAGCACCAATTCCGTGTGCACTTGAAATTATTTTTTTCAAGTTTTTAACTTGATAAATAATTTATTTAAGAGTTTTATTTATGGAAAAATTCCTTTTTTGTGTTTAACTGTTTTACAAGAAACAAAACTCATTTTATAAGAAAAAACCTAAACCCAAGTTGATTTGCAAGTTAATTTTCCATAAATACAACTCGAAAATATCTTTTCAAAACACACAAGCAGCGACCATCTCTAGGTCTTTTCTTCATCTTCGTGCTTTTATTTTCGTGCGGCGTTTTACTTCCATCCCCGTTGCTGAGTTTAAGAGTGGGTAACTTGTAATACATGTTTCGACCCATGCCCATGCGCGTGTACCAAGCACCGATTCCGTGTCTACTTGAAATTATTTTTTGCAAGTTTTTAACTTGATAAATAATTTATTTAAGAGTTTTATTTATGGAAAAATTCCTTTTTTGTGTTTAACTGTTTTACAAGAAACAAAACTCGTTTTATAAGAAAAAACCTAAACCTAACTTGATTTGCAAGTTAATTTTCCTATAAATACAACTCGAAAATCTCTTTTCAAAACACACAAGAAGCGACCATCTCTAGGTATTTTCTTCATCTTCTTGCTTTTATTTTCGTGTGGCCTTTTACTTCCATCCCCGTTGCTGAGTTTAAGAGTGGGTAACTTGTAATACATGTTTCGACCCATGCCCATGCGCGTGTACCAAGCACCAATTCCGTGTCTACTTGAAATTAGTTTTTGCAAGTTTTTAACTTGATATATAATTTATTTAAGAGTTTTATTTATGGAAAAATTCTTTTTTTGTGTTTAACTGTTTTACAAGAAACAAAACTCGTTTTATAAGAAAAAACCTAAACCTAACTTGATTTGCAAGTTAATTTTCCTATAAATACAACTCGAAAATATCTTTTCAAAACACACAAGCAGCGACAATCTCTAGGTCTTTTCTTCATCTTCTTGCTTTTATTTTCGTGCGGCGTTTTAATTCCATCCCTGTTGCTGTGTTTAAGAGTGGGTAACTTGTAATACATGTTTCGACCCATGCCCATGCGCGTGTACCAAGCACCAATTCCGTGTGCACTTGAAATTATTTTTTTCAAGTTTTTAACTTGATAAATAATTTATTTAAGAGTTTTATTTATGGAAAAATTACTTTTTTGTGTTTAACTGTTTTACAAGAAACAAAACTCGTTTTATAAGAAAAAACTGAAACCTAACTTGATTTGCAAGTTAATTTTCCTATAAATACAACTCGAAAATCTCTTTTCAAAACACACAAGCAGCGACCATCTCTAGGTCTTTTCTTCATCTTCTTGCTTTTATTTTCGTGCGGCGTTTTAATTCCATCCCCGTTGCTGAGTTTAAGAGTGGGTAACTTGTAATACATGTTTCGACCCATGCCCATGCGCGTGTACCAAGCACCAATTCCGTGTCTACTTGAAATTAGTTTTTGCAAGTTTTTAACTTGATATATAATTTATTTAAGAGTTTTATTTATGGAAAAATTCCTTTTTTGTGTTTAACTGTTTTAAAAGAAACAAAACTCGTTTTATAAGAAAAAACCTAAACCTAAGTTGATTTGCAAGTTAATTTTCCATAAATACAACTCGAAAATATCTTTTCAAAACACACAAGCAGCGACCATCTCTAGGTCTTTTCTTCATCTTCGTGCTTTTATTTTCGTGCGTCGTTTTACTTCCATCCCCGTTGCTGAGTTTAAGAGTGGGTAACTTGTAATACATGTTTCGACCCATGCCCATGCGCGTGTACCAAGCACCAATTCCGTGTCTACTTGAAATTATTTTTTGCAAGTTTTTAACTTGATAAATAATTTATTTAAGAGTTTTATTTATGGAAAAATTCCTTTTTTGTGTTTAACTGTTTTACAAGGAACAAAACTCGTTTTATAAGAAAAAACCTAAACCTAACTTGATTTGCAAGTTAATTTTCCTATAAATACAACTCGAAAATCTCTTTTCAAAACACACAAGAAGCGACCATCTCTAGGTATTTTCTTCATCTTCTTCCTTTTATTTTCGTGTGGCCTTTTACTTCCATCCCCGTTGCTGAGTTTAAGAGTGGGTAACTTGTAATACATGTTTCGACCCATGCCCATGCGCGTGTACCAAGCACCAATTCCGTGTCTACTTGAAATTATTTTTTGCAAGTTTTTAACTTGATAAATAATTTATTTAAGAGTTTTATTTATGGAAAAATTCCTTTTTTGTGTTTAACTGTTTTACAAGAAACAGAACTCGTTTTATAAGAAAAAACCTAAGCCTAACTTGATTTGCAAGTTAATTTTCCTATAAATACAACTCGAAAATCTCTTTTCAAAACACACAAGCAGCGACCATCTCTAGGTCTTTTCTTCATCTTCTTACTTTTATTTTCGTGCGGCGTTTTACTTCCATCCCCGTTGCTGAGTTTAAGAGTGGGTAACTTGTAATACATGTTTCGACCCATGCCCATGCGCGTGTACCAAGCACCAATTCCGTGTCTACTTGAAATTAGTTTTTGCAAGTTTTTAACTTGATATATAATTTATTTAAGAGTTTTATTTATGGAAAAATTCCTTTTTTGTGTTTAACTGTTTTAAAAGAAACAAAACTCGTTTTATAAGAAAAAACCTAAACCTAAGTTGATTTGCAAGTTAATTTTCCATAAATACAACTCGAAAATATCTTTTCAAAACACACAAGCAGCGACCATCTCTAGGTCTTTTCTTCATCTTCGTGCTTTTATTTTCGTGCGGCGTTTTACTTCCATCCCCGTTGCTGAGTTTAAGAGTGGGTAACTTGGAATACATGTTTCGACCCATGCCCATGCGCGTGTACCAAGCACCAATTCCGTGTCTACTTGAAATTAGTTTTTGCAAGTTTTTAACTTGATATATAATTTATTTAAGAGTTTTATTTATGGAAAAATTCCTTTTTTGTGTTTAACTGTTTTAAAAGAAACAAAACTCGTTTTATAAGAAAAAACCTAAACCTAAGTTGATTTGCAAGTTAATTTTCCATAAATACAACTCGAAAATATCTTTTCAAAACACACAAGCAGCGACCATCTCTAGGTCTTTTCTTCATCTTCGTGCTTTTATTTTCGTGCGTCGTTTTACTTCCATCCCCGTTGCTGAGTTTAAGAGTGGGTAACTTGTAATACATGTTTCGACCCATGCCCATGCGCGTGTACCAAGCACCAATTCCGTGTCTACTTGAAATTATTTTTTGCAAGTTTTTAACTTGATAAATAATTTATTTAAGAGTTTTATTTATGGAAAAATTCCTTTTTTGTGTTTAACTGTTTTACAAGGAACAAAACTCGTTTTATAAGAAAAAACCTAAACCTAACTTGATTTGCAAGTTAATTTTCCTATAAATACAACTCGAAAATCTCTTTTCAAAACACACAAGAAGCGACCATCTCTAGGTATTTTCTTCATCTTCTTCCTTTTATTTTCGTGTGGCCTTTTACTTCCATCCCCGTTGCTGAGTTTAAGAGTGGGTAACTTGTAATACATGTTTCGACCCATGCCCATGCGCGTGTACCAAGCACCAATTCCGTGTCTACTTGAAATTATTTTTTGCAAGTTTTTAACTTGATAAATAATTTATTTAAGAGTTTTATTTATGGAAAAATTCCTTTTTTGTGTTTAACTGTTTTACAAGAAACAAAACTCGTTTTAGAAGAAAAAACCTAAACCTAAGTTGATTTGCAAGTTAATTTTCCTATAAATACAACTCGAAAATATCTTTTCAAAACACACAAGCAGCGACCATCTCTAGGTCTTTTCTTCTTCTTCTTCTTGCTTTTATTTTCGTGCGGCGTTTTACTTCCATCCCCGTTGCTGAGTTTAAGAGTGGGTAACTTGTAATACATGTTTCGACCCATGCCCATGCGCGTGTACCAAGCACCGATTCCGTGTCTACTTGAAATTATTTTTTGCAAGTTTTTAACTTGATAAATAATTTATTTAAGAGTTTTATTTATGGAAAAATTCCTTTTTTGTGTTTAACTGTTTTACAAGAAACAAAACTCGTTTTATAAGAAAAAACCTAAACCTAACTTGATTTGCAAGTTAATTTTTCTATAAATACAACTCGAAAATCTCTTTTCAAAACACACAAGCAGCGACCATCTCTAGGTCTTTTCTTCATCTTCTTGCTTTTATTTTCGTGCGGCGTTTTAATTCCATCCCCGTTGCTGAGTTTAAGAGTGGGTAACTTGTAATACATGTTTCGACCCATGCCCATGCGCGTGTACCAAGCACCAATTCCGTGTCTACTTGAAATTATTTTTTGCAAGTTTTTAACTTGATAAATAATTTATTTAAGAGTTTTATTTATGGAAAAATTCCTTTTTTGTGTTTAACTGTTTTACAAGAAACAAAACTCGTTTTATAAGAAAAAACCTAAACCTAACTTCATTTGCAAGTTAATTTTCCTATAAATACAACTCGAAAATCTCTTTTCAAAACACACAAGAAGCGACCATCTCTAGGTATTTTCTTCATCTTCTTGCTTTTATTTTCGTGTGGCCTTTTACTTCCATCCCCGTTGCTGAGTTTAAGAGTGGGTAACTTGTAATACATGTTTCGACCCATGCCCATGCGCGTGTACCAAGCACAAATTCCGTGTCTACTTAAAATTATTTTTTGCAAGTTTTTAACTTGATAAATAATTTATTTAAGAGTTTTATTTATGGAAAAATTCCTTTTTTGTGTTTAACTGTTTTATAAGAAACAAAACTCGTTTTATAAGAAAAAACCTAAACCTAACTTGATTTGCAAGCTAATTTTCCTATAAATACAACTCGAAAATCTCTTTTCAAAACACACAAGCAGCGACCATCTCTAGGTCTTTTCTTCATCTTCTTGCTTTTATTTTCGTGCGGCGTTATAATTCCATCCCCGTTGCTGAGTTTAAGAGTGGGTAACTTGTAATACATGTTTCGACCCATGCCCATGCGCGTGTACCAAGCACCAATTCCGTGTCTACTTGAAATTATTTTTTGCAAGTTTTTAACTTGATAAATAATTTATTTAAGAGTTTTATTTATGGAAAAATTCCTTTTTTTTGGTTAACTGTTTTACAAGAAACAAAACTCGTTTTATAAGAAAAAACCTAAGCCTAACTTGATTTGCAAGTTAATTTTCCTATAAATACAACTCGAAAATCTCTTTTCAAAACACACAAGCAGCGACCATCTCTAGGTATTTTCATCATCTTCTTGCTTTTATTTTCGTGCGGCGTTTTACTTCCATCCCCGTTGCTGAGTTTAAGAGTGGGTAACTTGTAATACATGTTTCGACCCATGCCCATGCGCGTGTACCAAGCACCAATTCTGTGTCTACTTGAAATTATTTTTTGCAAGTTTTTAACTTGATAAATAATTTATTTAAGAGTTTTATTTATGGAAAAATTCCTTTTTTGTGTTTAACTGTTTTACAAGAAACAAAACTCGTTTTATAAGAAAAAACCTAAGCCTAACTTGATTTGCAAGTTAATTTTCCTATAAATACAACTCGAAAATCTCTTTTCAAAACACACAAGCAGCGACCATCTCTAGGTTTTTTCTTCATATTCTTGCTTTTATTTTCGTGCGGTGTTTTACTTCCATCCCCGTTGCTGAGTTTAAGAGTGGGTAACTTGTAATACATGTTTCGACCCATGCCCATGCGCGTGTACCAAGCACCAATTCCTTGTCTACTTGAAATTATTTTTTGCAAGTTTTTAACTTGATAAATAATTTATTTAAGAGTTTTATTTATGGAAAAATTCCTTTTTTGTGTTTAACTGTTTTACAAGAAACAAAACTCGTTTTATAAGAAAAAACCTAAACCTAACTTGATTTGCAAGTTAATTTTCCTATAAATACAACTCGAAAATCTCTTTTCAAAATACACAAGAAGCGACCATCTCTAGGTATTTTCTTCATCTTCTTGCTTTTATTTTCGTGTCGCCTTTTACTTCCATCCCCGTTGCTGAGTTTAAGAGTGGGTAACTTGTAATACATGTTTCGACCCATGCCCATGCGCGTGTACCAAGCACCAATTCCGTGTCTACTTGAAATTAGTTTTTGCAAGTTTTTAACTTGATATATAATTTATTTAAGAGTTTTATTTATGGAAAAATTCCTTTTTTGTGTTTAACTGTTTTAAAAGAAACAAAACTCGTTTTATAAGAAAAAACCTAAACCTAAGTTGATTTGCAAGTTAATTTTCCATAAATACAACTCGAAAATATCTTTTCAAAACACACAAGCAGCGACCATCTCTAGGTCTTTTCTTCATCTTCGTGCTTTTATTTTCGTGCGGCGTTTTACTTCCATCCCCGTTGCTGAGTTTAAGAGTGGGTAACTTGTAATACATGTTTCGACCCATGCCCATGCGCGTGTACCAAGCACCAATTCCGTGTCTACTTGAAATTAGTTTTTGCAAGTTTTTAACTTGATATATAATTTATTTAAGAGTTTTATTTATGGAAAAATTCCTTTTTTGTGTTTAACTGTTTTAAAAGAAACAAAACTCGTTTTATAAGAAAAAACCTAAACCTAACTTGATTTGCAAGTTAATTTTCCATAAATACAACTCGAAAATATCTTTTCAAAACACACAAGCAGCGACCATCTCTAGGTCTTTTCTTCATCTTCGTGCTTTTATTTTCGTGCGGCGTTTTACTTCCATCCCCGTTGCTGAGTTTAAGAGTGGGTAACTTGTAATACATGTTTCGACCCATGCCCATGCGCGTGTACCAAGCACCAATTCCGTGTCTACTTGAAATTATTTTTTGCAAGTTTTTAACTTGATAAATAATTTATTTAAGAGTTTTATTTATGGAAAAATTCCTTTTTTGTGTTTAACTGTTTTACAAGAAACAAAACTCGTTTTATAAGAATAAACCTAAACCTAACTTGATTTGCAAGTTAATTTTCCTATAAATACAACTCGAAAATCTCTTTTCAAAACACACAAGCAGCGACCATCTTTAGGTCTTTTCTTCATCTTCTTGCTTTTATTTTCGTGCGACGTTTTACTTTCATCCCCGTTGCTGAGTTTAAGAGTGGGTAACTTGTAATACATGTTTCGACCCATGCCCATGCGCGTGTACCAAGCACCAATTCCGTGTCTACTTGAAATTATTTTTTGCAAGTTTTTAACTTGATAAATAATTTATTTAAGAGTTTTATTTATGGAAAAATTCCTTTTTTGTGTTTAACTGTTTTACAAGAAACAAAACTCGTTTTATAAGAAAAAACCTAAACCTAACTTGATTTGCAAGTTAATTTTCCTATAAATACAACTCGAAAATCTCTTTTCAAAACACACAAGAAGCGACCATCTCTAGGTATTTTCTTCATCTTCTTGCTTTTATTTTCGTGTGGCCTTTTACTTCCATCCCCGTTGCTGAGTTTAAGAGTGGGTAACTTGTAATACATGTTTCGACCCATGCCCATGCGCGTGTACCAAGCACCAATTCCGTGTCTACTTGAAATTAGTTTTTGCAAGTTTTTAACTTGATATATAATTTATTTAAGAGTTTTATTTATGGAAAAATTCCTTTTTTGTGTTTAACTGTTTTAAAAGAAACAAAACTCGTTTTATAAGAAAAAACCTAAACCTAAGTTGATTTGCAAGTTAATTTTCCATAAATACAACTCGAAAATATCTTTTCAAAACACACAAGCAGCGACCATCTCTAGGTCTTTTCTTCATCTTCGTGCTTTTATTTTCGTGCGGCGTTTTACTTCCATCCCCGTTGCTGAGTTTAAGAGTGGGTAACTTGGAATACATGTTTCGACCCATGCCCATGCGCGTGTACCAAGCACCAATTCCGTGTCTACTTGAAATTAGTTTTTGCAAGTTTTTAACTTGATATATAATTTATTTAAGAGTTTTATTTATGGAAAAATTCCTTTTTTGTGTTTAACTGTTTTAAAAGAAACAAAACTCGTTTTATAAGAAAAAACCTAAACCTAAGTTGATTTGCAAGTTAATTTTCCATAAATACAACTCGAAAATATCTTTTCAAAACACACAAGCAGCGACCATCTCTAGGTCTTTTCTTCATCTTCGTGCTTTTATTTTCGTGCGGCGTTTTACTTCCATCCCCGTTGCTGAGTTTAAGAGTGGGTAACTTGTAATACATGTTTCGACCCATGCCCATGCGCGTGTACCAAGCACCGATTCCGTGTCTACTTGAAATTATTTTTTGCAAGTTTTTAACTTGATAAATAATTTATTTAAGAGTTTTATTTATGGAAAAATTCCTTTTTTGTGTTTAACTGTTTTACAAGAAACAAAACTCGTTTTATAAGAAAAAACCTAAACCTAAGTTGATTTGCAAGTTAATTTTCCTATAAATACAACTCGAAAATATCTTTTCAAAACACACAAGCAGCGACCATCTCTAGGTCTTTTCTTCTTCTTCTTGCTTTTATTTTCGTGCGGCGTTTTACTTCCATCCCCGTAGCTGAGTTTAAGAGTGGGTAACTTGTAATACATGTTTCGACCCATGCCCATGCGCGTGTACCAAGCACCGATTCCGTGTCTACTTGAAATTATTTTTTGCAAGTTTTTAACTTGATAAATAATTTATTTAAGAGTTTTATTTATGGAAAAATTCCTTTTTTGTGTTTATTTGTTTTACAAGAAACAAAACTCGTTTTATAAGAAAAAACCTAAACCTAACTTGATTTTCAAGTTAATTTTTCTATAAATACAACTCGAAAATCTCTTTTCAAAACACACAAGCAGCGACCATCTCTAGGTCTTTTCTTCATCTTCTTGCTTTTATTTTCGTGCGGCGTTTTAATTCCATCCCCGTTGCTGAGTTTAAGAGTGGGTAACTTGTAATACATGTTTCGACCCATGCCCATGCGCGTGTACCAAGCACCAATTCCGTGTCTACTTGAAATTATTTTTTGCAAGTCTTTAACTTGATAAATAATTTATTTAAGAGTTTTATTTATGGAAAAATTCCTTTTTTTGTTTAACTGTTTTACAAGAAACAAAACTCGTTTTATAAGAAAAAACCTAAGCCTAACTTGATTTGCAAGTTAATTTTCCTATAAATACAACTCGAAAATCTCTTTTCAAAACACACAAGCAGCGACCATCTCTAGGTCTTTTCTTCATATTCTTGCTTTTATTTTCGTGCGGCGTTTTACTTCCATCCCCGTTGCTGAGTTTAAGAGTGGGTAACTTGTAATACATGTTTCGACCCATGCCCATGCGCGTGTACCAAGCACCGATTCTGTGTCTACTTGAAATTATTTTTTGCAAGTTTTTAATTTGATAAATAATTTATTTGAGAGTTTTATTTATGGAAAAATTCCTTTTATGTGTTTAACTGTTTTACAAGAAACAAAACTCGTTTTATAAGAAAAAACCTAAACCTAACTTGATTTGCAAGTTAATTTTCCTATAAATACAACTCGAAAATCTCTTTTCAAAACACACAAGCAGCGACCATCTCTAGGTCTTTTCTTCATCTTCTTTCTTTTATTTTCGTGCGGCGTTTTACTTCCATCCC
>NC_039359.1:132555644-132555939 GCF_003573695.1 Papaver somniferum
TTCCATCCCCGTTGCTGAGTTTAAGAGTGGGTAACTTGTAATACATGTTTCGACCCATGCCCATGCGCGTGTACCAAGCACCAATTCCGTGTCTACTTGAAATTATTTTTTGCAAGTCTTTAACTTGATAAATAATTTATTTAAGAGTTTTATTTATGGAAAAATTCCTTTTTTTGTTTAACTGTTTTACAAGAAACAAAACTCGTTTTATAAGAAAAAACCTAAGCCTAACTTGATTTGCAAGTTAATTTTCCTATAAATACAACTCGAAAATCTCTTTTCAAAACACACAAGC
>NC_039359.1:132555949-132652237 GCF_003573695.1 Papaver somniferum
TGTGTTTAACTGTTTTACAAGAAACAAAACTCGTTTTATAAGAAAAAACCTAAACCTAACTTGATTTGCAAGTTAATTTTCCTATAAATACAACTCGAAAATCTCTTTTCAAAACACACAAGCAGCGACCATCTCTAGGTCTTTTCTTCATCTTCTTTCTTTTATTTTCGTGCGGCGTTTTACTTCCATCCCTGTTGCTGAGTTTAAGACTGGGTAACTTGTAATACATGTTTCGACCCATGCCCATGCGCGTGTACCAAGCACCAATTCCGTGTCTACTTGAAATTATTTTTTGCAAGTTTTTAACTTGATAAATAATTTATTTAAGAGGTTTATTTATGTAAAAATTCCTATTTTTGTTTAACTGTTTTACAAAAAACAAAACTCGTTTTATAAGAAAAAACCTAAGCCTAACTTGATTTGCAAGTTAATTTTCCTATAAATACAACTCGAAAATCTCTTTTCAAAACACACAAGCAACGACCATCTCTAGGTCTTTTCATCATCTTCTTGCTTTTATTTTCGTGCGGCGTTTTACTTCCATCCCCGTTGCTGAGTTTAAGAGTGGGTAACTTGTAATACATGTTTCGACCCATGCCCATGCGCGTGTACCAAGCACCAATTCTATGTCTACTTGAAATTATTTTTTGCAAGTTTTTAACTTGATAAATAATTTATTTAAGAGTTTTATTTATGGAAAAATTCCTTTTTTGTGTTTAACTGTTTTACGAGAAACAAAACTCGTTTTATAAGAAAAAACCTAAGCCTAACTTGATTTGCAAGTTAATTTTCCTATAAATACAACTCGAAAATCTCTTTTCAAAACACACAAGCAGCGACAATCTCTAGGTCTTTTCTTCATCTTCTTGCTTTTGTTTTCGTGCGGCGTTTTAATTCCATCCATGTTGCTGTGTTTAAGAGTGGGTAACTTGTAATACATGTTTCGACCCATGCCCATGCGCGTGCACCAAGCACCAATTCCGTGTCCACTTGAAATTATTTTTTTCAAGTTTTTAACTTGATAAATAATTTATTTAAGAGTTTTATTTATGGAAAAATTCCTTTTTTGTGTTTAACTGTTTTACAAGAAACAAAACTCGTTTTATAAGAAAAAACCGAAACCTAACTTGATTTGCAAGTTAATTTTCCTATAAATACAACTCGAAAATCTCTTTTCAAAACACACAAGCAGCGACCATCTCTAGGTCTTTTCTTCATCTTCTTGCTTTTATTTTCGTGCGGCGTTTTACTCCCATCCCCGTTGCTGAGTTTAAGAGTGGGTAACTTGTAATACATGTTTCGACCCATGCCCATGCGCGTGTACCAAGCACCAATTCCGTGTATACTTGAAATTATTTTTTGCAAATTTTTAACTTGATAAATAATTTATTTAAGAGTTTTATTTATGGAAAAATTCCTTTTTTGTGTTTAACTGTTTTACAAGAAACAAAACTCGTTTTATAAGAAAAAACCTAAACCTAACTTGATTTGCAAGTTAAATTTCCTATAAATACAACTCGAAAATCTCTTTTCAAAACACACAAGCAGTGACCATCTCTAGGTCTTTTCTTCATCTTCTTGCTTTTATTTTCGTGCGGCGTTTTACTTCCATCCCCGTTGCTGAGTTTAAGAGTGGGTAACTTGTAATACATGTTTCGACCCATGCCCATGCGCGTGTACCAAGCACCAATTTCGTGTCTACTTGAAATTATTTTTTGCCAGTTTTTAACTTGATAAATAATTTATTTAAGAGTTTTATTTATGGAAAAATTCTTTTTTTGCGTTTAACTGTTTTACAAGAAACAAAACTCGTTTTATAAGAAAAAACCTAAGCCTAACTTGATTTGCAAGTTAATTTTCCTATAAATACAACTCGAAAATCTCTTTTCAAAACACACAAGCAGCGACCATCTCTAGGTCTTTTCTTCATCTTCTTGCTTTTATTTTCGTGCGGTGTTTTACTTCCATCCCCGTTGCTGAGTTTAAGAGTGGGTAACTTGTAATACATGTTTCGACCCATGCCCATGCGCGTGTACCAAGCACCAATTCCGTGTCCACTTGAAATTATTTTTTTCAAGTTTTTAACTTGATAAATAATTTATTTAAGAGTTTTATTTATGGAAAAATTCCTTTTTTGTGTTTAACTGTTTTACAAGAAACAAAACTCGTTTTATAAGAAAAAACCTAAACCTAACTTGATTTCCAAGTTAATTTTCCTATAAATACAACTCGAAAATCTCTTTTCAAAACACACAAGCAGCGACCATCTCTAGGTCTTTTCTTCATCTTCTTGCTTTTATTTTCGTGCGGCGTTTTACTCCCATCCCCGTTGCTGAGTTTAAGAGTGGGTAACTTGTAATACATGTTTCGACCCATGCCCATGCGCGTGTACCAAGCACCAATTCCGTGTATACTTGAAATTATTTTTTGCCAGTTTTTAACTTGATAAATAATTTATTTAAGAGTTTTATTTATGGAAAAATTCCTTTTTTGTGTTTAACTGTTTTACAAGAAACAAAACTCGTTTTATAAGAAAAAACCTAAACCTAACTTGATTTGCAAGTTAAATTTCCTATAAATACAACTCGAAAATCTCTTTTCAAAACACACAAGCAGTGACCATCTCTAGGTCTTTTCTTCATCTTCTTGCTTTTATTTTCGTGCGGCGTTTTACTTCCATCCCCGTTGCTGAGTTTAAGAGTGGGTAACTTGTAATACATGTTTCGACCCATGCCCATGCGCGTGTACCAAGCACCAATTTCGTGTCTACTTGAAATTATTTTTTGCCAGTTTTTAACTTGATAAATAATTTATTTAAGAGTTTTATTTATGGAAAAATTCTTTTTTTGCGTTTAACTGTTTTACAAGAAACAAAACTCGTTTTATAAGAAAAAACCTAAACCTAACTTGATTTCCAAGTTAATTTTCCTATAAATACAACTCGAAAATCTCTTTTCAAAACACACAAGCAGCGACCATCTCTAGGTCTTTTCTTCATCTTCTTGCTTTTATTTTCGTGCGGCGTTTTACTCCCATCCCCGTTGCTGAGTTTAAGAGTGGGTAACTTGTAATACATGTTTCGACCCATGCCCATGCGCGTGTACCAAGCACCAATTCCGTGTATACTTGAAATTATTTTTTGCCAGTTTTTAACTTGATAAATAATTTATTTAAGAGTTTTATTTATGGAAAAATTCCTTTTTTGTGTTTAACTGTTTTACAAGAAACAAAACTCGTTTTATAAGAAAAAACCTAAACCTAACTTGATTTGCAAGTTAAATTTCCTATAAATACAACTCGAAAATCTCTTTTCAAAACACACAAGCAGTGACCATCTCTAGGTCTTTTCTTCATCTTCTTGCTTTTATTTTCGTGCGGCGTTTTACTTCCATCCCCGTTGCTGAGTTTAAGAGTGGGTAACTTGTAATACATGTTTCGACCCATGCCCATGCGCGTGTACCAAGCACCAATTTCGTGTCTACTTGAAATTATTTTTTGCCAGTTTTTAACTTGATAAATAATTTATTTAAGAGTTTTATTTATGGAAAAATTCTTTTTTTTGCGTTTAACTGTTTTACAAGAAACAAAACTCGTTTTATAAGAAAAAACCTAAGCCTAACTTGATTTCCAAGTTAATTTTCCTATAAATACAACTCGAAAATCTCTTTTCAAAACACACAAGCAGCGACCATCTCTAGGTCTTTTCTTCATCTTCTTGCTTTTATTTTCGTGCGGCGTTTTACTTCCATCCCCGTTGCTGAGTTTATGAGTCTTGTAATACATGTTTCGACCCATGCCCATGCGCGTGTACCAAGCACCAATTCCGTGTCTACTTGAAATTATTTTTTGCAAGATTTTAACTTGATAAATAATTTATTTAAGAGTTTTATTTATGGAAAAATTCCTTTTTTGTGTTTAACTGTTTTACAAGAAACAAAACCCGTTTTATAAGAAAAAACCTAAGCCTAACTTGATTTCCAAGTTAATTTTCCTATAAATACAACTCGAAAATCTCTTTTCAAAACACACAAGCAGCGACCATATCTAGGTCTTTTCTTCATCTTCTTGCTTTTATTTTCGTGCGGCGTTTTACTTCCATCCCCGTTGCTGAGTTTAAGAGTGGGTAACTTGTAATACATGTTTCGTCCCATGCCCATGCGCGTGTACCAAGCACCAATTCCGTGTCTACTTGAAATTATTTTTTGCAAGTTTTTAACTTGATAAATAATTTATTTAAAAGTTTTATTTATGGAAAAATTCCTTTTTTGTGTTTAACTGTTTTACAAGAAACAAAACTCGTTTTATAAGAAAAAACCTAAACCTAACTTGATTTGCAAGTTAATTTTCCTATAAATACAACTCGAAAATATCTTTTCAAAACACACAAGCAGCGACCATGTCTAGGTCTTTTCTTCATCTTCTTGCTTTTATTTTCGTGCGGCGTTTTACTCCCATCCCCGTTGCTGAGTTTAAGAGTGGGTAACTTGTAATACATGTTTCGACCCATGCCCATGCGCGTGTACCAAGCACCAATTCCGTGTCTACTTGAAATTATTTTTTGCAAGTTTTTAACTTGATAAATAATTTATTTAAGAGTTTTATTTATGGAAAAATTCCTTTTTTGTGTTTAACTGTTTTACAAGAAACAAAACTCGTTTTATAAGAAAAAACCTAAGCCTAACTTGATTTGCATGTTAATTTTCCTATAAATACAACTCGAAAATCTCTTTTCAAAACACACAAGCAGCGACCATCTCTAGGTATTTTGTTCATCTTCTTGCTTTTATTTTCCTGCGGCGTTTTACTTCCATCCCCGTTGCTGAGTTTAAGAGTTGGTAACTTGTAATACATGTTTCGACCCATGCCCATGCGCGTGTCCCAAGCACCAATTCCGTGTCTACTTGAAATTATTTTTTGCAAGTTTTTAACTTGATAAATAATTTATTTAAGAATTTTATTCATGGAAAAATTCCTTTTTTGTGTTTAACTGTTTTACAAGAAACAAAACTCGTTTTATAAGAAAAAACCCAAGCCTAACTTGATTTGCAAGTTAATTTTCCTATAAATACAACTCGAAAATCTCTTTTCAAAACACACAAGCAGCGACCATCTCTAGGTGTTTTCTTCATCTTCTTGCTTTTATTTTCGTGCGGCGTTTTACTTCCATCCCCGTTGCTGAGTTTAAGAGTGGGTAACTTGTAATACATGTTTCGACCCATGCCCATGCGCGTGTACCAAGCACCAATTCCGTGTCTACTTGAAATTATTTTTTGCAAGTTTTTAACTTGATAAATAATTTATTTAAGAGTTTTATTTATGGAAAAATTCCTTTTTTGTGTTTAACTGTTTTACAAGAAACAAAACTCGTTTTATAAGAAAAAACCTAAGCCTAACTTGATTTGCAAGTTCATTTTCCTAGAAATACAACTCGAAAATCTCTTTTCAAAACACACAAGCAGCGACCATCTCTAGGTCTTTTCTTCATCTTCTTGCTTTTATTTTCGTGCGGCGTTTTACTTCCATCCCCGTTGCTGAGTTTAAGAGTGGGTAACTTGTAATACATGTTTCGACCCATGCCCATGCGCGTGTACCAAGCACCAATTCCGTGTCTACTTGAAATTAATTTTTGGAAGTTTTTAACTTGATAAATAATTTATTTAAGAGTTTTATTTATGGAAAAATTCCTTTTTTGTGTTTAACTGTTTTACAAGAAACAAAACTCGTTTTATAAGAAAAAACCTAAGCCTAACTGGATTTGCAAGTTAATTTTCCTATAAATACAACTCGAAAATGTCTTTTCAAAACACACAAGCAGCGACCATCTCTAGGTCTTTTCTTCATCTTCTTGCTTTTATTTTCGTGCGGCGTTTTACTTCCATCCCCGTTGATGAGTTTAAGAGTGGTTAACTTGTAATACATGTATCGACCCATGCCCATGCGCGTGTACCAAGCACCAATTCCGTGTCTACTTGAAATTATTTTTTGCAAGTTTTTAACTTGATAAATAATTTATTTAAGAGTTTTATTTATGGAATAATTCTTTTTTTGTGTTTAACTGTTTTACAAGAAACAAAACTCGTTTTATAAGAAAAAACCTAAGCCTAACTTGATTTGCAAGTTAATTTTCCTATAAATACAACTCGAAAATCTCTTTTCAAAACACACAAGCAGCGACCATCTCTAGGTCTTTTCTTCATCTTCTTGCTTTTATTTTCGTGCGGCGTTTTACTTCCATCCCCGTTGCTGAGTTTAAGAGTGGGTAACTTGTAATACATGTTTCGACCCATGCCCATGCGCGTGTACCAAGCACCAATTCCGTGTCTACTTGAAATTATTTTTTGCAAGTTTTTAACTTGATAAATAATTTATTTAAGAGTTTTATTTATGGAAAAATTCTTTTTTTGCGTTTAACTGTTTTACAAGAAACAAAACTCGTTTTATAAGAAAAAACCTAAGCCTAACTTCATTTGCAAGTTAATTTTCCTATAAATACAACTCGAAAATCTCTTTTCAAAACACACAAGCAGCGACCATCTCTAGGTCTTTTCTTCATCTTCTTGCTTTTATTTTCGTGCGGCGTTTTACTTCCATCCCCGTTGCTGAGTTTAAGAGTGGGTAACTTGTAATACATGTTTCGACCCATGCCCATGCGCGTGTACCAAGCACCAATTCCGCGTCTACTTGAAATTATTTTTTGCAAGTTTTTAACTTGATAAATAATTTATTTAAGAGTTTTATTTATGGAAAAATTTCTTTTTTGTGTTTAACTGTTTTACAAGAAACAAAACTCGTTTTATAAGAAAAAACCTAAACCTAACTTGATTTGCAAGTTAATTTTCCTATAAATACAACTCGAAAATCTCTTTTCAAAACACACAAGCAGCGACCATCTCTAGGTCTTTTCTTCATCTTCTTTCTTTTATTTTCTTGCGGCGTTTGACTTCCATCCCCGTTGCTGAGTTTAAGAGTGGGTAACTTGTAATACATGTTTCGACCCATGCCCATGCGCGTGTACCAAGCACCAATTCCGTGTCTACTTGAAATTATTTTTTGCAAGTTTTTAACTTGATAAATAATTTATTTAAGAGTTTTATTTATGGAAAAATTCCTTTTTTGTGTTTAACTGTTTTACAAGAAACAAAACTCGTTTTATAAGAAAAAACCTAAACCTAACTTGATTTGCAAGTTAATTTTTCTATAAATACAACTCGAAAATCTCTTTTCAAAACACACAAGCAGCGACCATCTCTAGGTCTTTTCTTCATCTTCTTGCTTTTATTTTCGTGCGGCGTTTTAATTCCATCCCCGTTGCTGAGTTTAAGAGTGGGTAACTTGTAATACATGTTTCGACCCATGCCCATGCGCGTGTACCAAGCACCAATTCCGTGTCTACTTGAAATTATTTTTTGCAAGTTTTTAACTTGATAAATAATTTATTTAAGAGTTTTATTTCTGGAAAAATTCCTTTTTTGTGTTTAACTGTTTTACAAGAAACAAAACTCGTTTTATAAGAAAAAACCTAAACCTAACTTCATTTGCAAGTTAATTTTCCTATAAATACAACTCGAAAATCTCTTTTCAAAACACACAAGCAGCGACCATCTCTAGGTCTTTTCTTCATCTTCTTGCTTTTATTTTCGTGCGGCGTTTTAATTCCATCCCTGTTGCTGAGTTTAAGAGTGGGTAACTTGTAATACATGTTTCGACCCATGCCCATGCGCGTGTACCAAGCACCAATTCCGTGTCTACTTGAAATTATTTTTTGCAAGTTTTTAACTTGATAAATAATTTATTTAAGAGTTTTATTTATGGAAAAATTCCTTTTTTGTGTTTAACTGTTTTATAAGAAACAAAACTCGTTTTATAAGAAAAAACCTAAACCTAACTTGATTTGCAAGCTAATTTTCCTATAAATACAACTCGAAAATCTCTTTTCAAAACACACAAGCAGCGACCATCTCTAGGTCTTTTCTTCATCTTCTTGCTTTTATTTTCGTGCGGCGTTATAATTCCATCCCCGTTGCTGAGTTTAAGAGTGGGTAACTTGTAATACATGTTTCGACCCATGCCCATGCGCGTGTACCAAGCACCAATTCCGTGTCTACTTGAAATTATTTTTTGCAAGTTTTTAACTTGATAAATAATTTATTTAAGAGTTTTATTTATGGAAAAATTCCTTTTTTTTGGTTAACTGTTTTACAAGAAACAAAACTCGTTTTATAAGAAAAAACCTAAGCCTAACTTGATTTGCAAGTTAATTTTCCTATAAATACAACTCGAAAATCTCTTTTCAAAACACACAAGCAGCGACCATCTCTAGGTATTTTCATCATCTTCTTGCTTTTATTTTCGTGCGGCGTTTTACTTCCATCCCCGTTGCTGAGTTTAAGAGTGGGTAACTTGTAATACATGTTTCGACCCATGCCCATGCGCGTGTACCAAGCACCAATTCTGTGTCTACTTGAAATTATTTTTTGCAAGTTTTTAACTTGATAAATAATTTATTTAAGAGTTTTATTTATGGAAAAATTCCTTTTTTGTGTTTAACTGTTTTACAAGAAACAAAACTCGTTTTATAAGAAAAAACCTAAGCCTAACTTGATTTGCAAGTTAATTTTCCTATAAATACAACTCGAAAATCTCTTTTCAAAACACACAAGCAGCGACCATCTCTAGGTTTTTTCTTCATATTCTTGCTTTTATTTTCGTGCGGTGTTTTACTTCCATCCCCGTTGCTGAGTTTAAGAGTGGGTAACTTGTAATACATGTTTCGACCCATGCCCATGCGCGTGTACCAAGCACCAATTCCGTGTCTACTTGAAATTATTTTTTGCAAGTTTTTAACTTGATAAATAATTTATTTAAGAGTTTTATTTATGGAAAAATTCCTTTTTTGTGTTTAACTGTTTTACAAGAAACAAAACTCGTTTTATAAGAAAAAACCTAAGCCTAACTTGATTTGCATGTTAATTTTCCTATAAATACAACTCGAAAATCTCTTTTGAAAACACACAAGCAGCGACCATCTCTAGGTATTTTCTTCATCTTCTTGCTTTTATTTTCGTGCGGCGTTTTACTCCCATCCCCGTTGCTGAGTTTAAGAGTGGGTAACTTGTAATACATGTTTCGACCCATGCCCATGCGCGTGTACCAAGCACCAATTCCATGTCTACTTGAAATTATTTTTTGTAAATTTTGAACTTTATAAATAATTTATTTAAGAGTTTTATTTATGGAAAAATTCCTTTTTTGTGTTTAACTGTTTTACAAGAAACAAAACTCGTTTTATAAGAAAAAACCTAAACCTAACTTGATTTGCAAGTTAATTTTCCTATAAATACAACTCGAAAATCTCTTTTCAAAACACACAAGCAGCGACCATCTCTAGGTCTTTTCTTTATCTTCTTGATTTTATTTTCGTGCGGCGTTTTACTTCCATCCCCGTTGCTGAGTTTAAGAGTGGGTAACTTGTAATACATGTTTCGACCCATGCCCATGCGCGTGTAACAAACACCAATTCCGTGTCTACTTGAAATTATTTTTTGCAAGTTTTTAACTTGATAAATAATTTATTTAAGAGTTTTATTTTATGGAAAAATTCCTTTTTTGTGTTTAACTGTTTTACAAGAAACAAAACTCGTTTTATAAGAAAAAACCTAAACCTAACTTGATTTGCAAGTTAATTTTCTTATAAATACAACTCGAAAATCTCTTTTCAAAACACACAAGCAGCGACCATCTCTAGGTCTTTTCTTCATCTTCTTGCTTTTATTTTCGTGCGGCGTTTTACTTCCATCCCCGTTGCTGAGTTTAAGAGTGGGTAACTTGTAATACATGTTTCGACCCATGCCCATGCGCGTGTACCAAGCACCAATTCCGTGTCTACTTGAAATTATTTTTTGCAAGTTTTTAACTTGATAAATAATTTATTTAAGAGTTTTATTTATGGAAAAATTTATTTTTTGCGTTTAACTGTTTTACAAGAAACAAAACTCGTTTTATAAAAAAAACCTAAGTCTAACTTGATTTGCAAGTTAATTTTCCTATAAATACAACTCGAAAATATCTTTTCAAAACACACAAGCAGCGACCATCTCTAGGTCTTTTCTTCATCTTCTTGCTTTTATTTTCGTGCGGCGTTTTACTTCCATCCCCGTTGCTGAGTTTAAGAGTGGGTAACTTGTAATACATGTTTCGACCCATGCCCATGCGCGTGTACCAAGCACCAATTCTGTGTCTACTTGAAATTATTTTTTGCAAGTTTTTAACTTGATAAATAATTTATTTAAGAGTTTTATTTATGGAAAAATTCCTTTTTTGTGTTTAACTGTTTTACAAGAAACAAAACTCGTTTTATAAGAAAAAACCTAAGCCTAACTTGATTTGCAAGTTAATTTTCCTATAAATACAACTCGAAAATCTCTTTTCAAAACACACAAGCAGCGACCATCTCTAGGTTTTTTCTTCATATTCTTGCTTTTATTTTCGTGCGGTGTTTTACTTCCATCCCCGTTGCTGAGTTTAAGAGTGGGTAACTTGTAATACATGTTTCGACCCATGCCCATGCGCGTGTACCAAGCACCAATTCCTTGTCTACTTGAAATTATTTTTTGCAAGTTTTTAACTTGATAAATAATTTATTTAAGAGTTTTATTTATGGAAAAATTCCTTTTTTGTGTTTAACTGTTTTACAAGAAACAAAACTCGTTTTATAAGAAAAAACCTAAACCTAACTTGATTTGCAAGTTAATTTTCCTATAAATACAACTCGAAAATCTCTTTTCAAAACACACAAGCAGCGACCATCTCTAGGTCTTTTCTTCATCTTCTTGCTTTTATTTTCGTGCGGCGTTTTACTTCCATCCCCGTTGTTGAGTTTAAGTGTGGGTAACTTGTAATACATGTTTCGACCCATGCCCATGCGCGTGTACCAAGCACCAATTCCGTGTCTACTTGAAATTATTTTTTGCAAGTTTTTGACTTGATAAATAATTTATTTAAGAGTTTTATTTATGGAAAAATTCCTTTTTTGTGTTTAACTGTTTTACAAGAAACAAAACTCGTTTTATAATAAAAAACCTAAACCTAACTTGATTTGCAAGTTAATTTTCCTATAAATACAACTCGAAAATCTCTTTTCAAAACACACAAGCAGCGACAATCTCTAGGTCTTTTCTTCATCTTCTTGCTTTTATTTTCGTGCGGCGTTTTACTTCCATCCCCGTTGTTGAGTTTAAGAGTGGGTAACTTGTAATACATGTTTCGACCCATGCCCATGCGCGTGTACCAAGCACCAATTCCGTGTCTACTTGAAATTATTTTTTGCAAGTTTTTAACTTGATAAATAATTTATTTAAGAGTTTTATTTATGGAAAAATTCCTTTTTTGTGTTTAACTGTTTTACAAGAAACAAAACTCGTTTTATAATAAAAAACCTAAACCTAACTTGATTTGCAAGTTAATTTTCCTATAAATACAACTCGAAAATCTCTTTTCAATACACACAAGCAGCGACCATCTCTAGGTCTTTTCTTCATCTTCTTGCTTTTATTTTCGTGCGGCGTTTTACTTCCATCCCTGTTGCTGACTTTAAGAGTGGGTAACTTGTAATACATGTTTCGACCCATGCCCATGCGCGTGTACCAAGCACCAATTCCGTGTCTACTTGAAATTATTTTTTGCAAGTTTTTAACTTGATAAATAATTTATTTAAGAGTTTTATTTATGGAAAAATTCCTTTTTTGTGTTTAACTGTTTTACAAGAAACAAAACTCGTTTTATAATAAAAAACCTAAACCTAACTTGATTTGCAAGTTAATTTTCCTATAAATACAACTCGAAAATCTCTTTTTAATACACACAAGCAGCGACCATCTCTAGGTCTTTTCTTCATCTTCTTGCTTTTATTTTCGTGCGGCGTTTTACTTCCATCCCCGTTGCTGACTTTAAGAGTGGGTAACTTGTAATACATGTTTCGACCCATGCCCATGCGCGTGTACCAAGCACCAATTCCATGTCTACTTGAAATTATTTTCTGCAAGTTTTTAACTTGATAAATAATTTAATTAAGAGTTTATTTTATGGAAAAATCCTTTTTTGTGTTTAACTGTTTTACAAGAAACAAAACTCGTTTTATAAGAAAAAACCTAAACCTAACTTGATTTACATGTTAATTTTCCTATAAATACAACTCGAAAATCTCTTTTCAATACACACAAGCAGCGACCGTCTCTAGGTCTTTTCTTCATCTTCTTGCTTTTATTTTCGTGCGGCGTTTTATTTCTATCCCCGTTGCTGAGTTTAAGAGTGGGTAACTTGTAATACATGTTTCGACCCATGCCCATGCGCGTGTACCAAGCACCAATTCCGTGTCTACTTGAAATTATTTTTTGCAAGTTTTTAACTTGATAAATAATTTATTTAAGAGTTTTATTTATGGAAAAATTCCTTTTTTGTGTTTAACTGTTTTACAAGAAACAAAACTCGTTTTATAAGAAAAAACCTAAACCTAACTTGATTTGCAAGTTAATTTTTCTATAAATACAACCCGAAAATCTCTTTTCAAAACACACAAGCAGCGACCATCTCTAGGTTTTTTCTTCATCTTCTTGCTTTTATTTTCGTGCGGCGTTTTAATTCCATCCCCGTTGCTGAGTTTAAGAGTGGGTAACTTGTAATACATGTTTCGACCCATGCCCATGCGCGTGTACCAAGCACCAATTCCGTGTCTACTTGAAATTATTTTTTGCAAGTTTTTAACTTGATAAATAATTTATTTAAGAGTTTTATTTATGGAAAAATTCCTTTTTTGTGTTTAACTGTTTTACAAGAAACAAAACTCGTTTTATAAGAAAAAACCTAAACCTAACTTGATTTGCAAGTTAATTTTTTCCTATAAATACAACTCGAAAATCTCTTTTCAAAACACACAAGCAGCGACCATCTCTAGGTCTTTTCTTCATCTCTTGATTTTATTTTCGTGCGGCGTTTTACTTCCATCCCCGTTGCTGAGTTTAAGAGTGGGTAACTTGTAATACATGTTTCGACCCATGCCCATGCGCGTGTAACAAGCACCAATTCCGTGTCTACTTGAAATTATTTTTTGCAAGTTTTTAACTTGATAAATAATTTATTTAAGAGTTTTATTTTATGGAAAAATTCCTTTTTTGTGTTTAACTGTTTTACAAGAAATAAAACTCGTTTTATAAGAAAAACCTAAGCCTAACTTGATTTGCAAGTTAATTTTTCCTATAAATACAACTCGAAAATCTCTTTTCAAAACACACAAGCAGCGACCATCTCAAGGTCTTTTCTTCATCTTCTTGCTTTTATTTTCGTGCGGCGTTTTACTTCCATCCCCGTTGCTGAGTTTAAGAGTGGGTAACTTGTAATACATGTTTCGACCCATGCCCATGCGCGTGTACCAAGCACCAATTCCGTGTCTACTTGAAATTATTTTTTGCAAGTTTTCAACTTGATAAATAATTTATTTAAGAGTTTTATTTATGGAAAAATTCCTTTTTTGTGTTTAACTGTTTTACAAGAAACAAAACTCGTTTTATAAGAAAAAACTTAAACCTAACTTGATTTGCAAGTTAATTTTCCTATAAATACAACTCGAAAATCTCTTTTCAAAACACACAAGCAGCGACCATCTCTAGGTCTTTTCTTCATCTTCTTGCTTTTATTTTCGTGCGGCGTTTTACTTCCATCCCCGTTGCTGAGTTTAAGAGTGGGTAACTTGTAATACATGTTTCGACCCATGCCCATGCGCGTGTACCAAGCACCAATTCCGTGTCTACTTGAAATTATTTTTCCAAGTTTTTAACTTGATAAATAATTTATTTAAGAGTTTTATTTATGGAAAAATTCCTTTTTTGTGTTTAACTGTTTTACAAGAAACAAAACTCGTTTTATAAGAAAAAACCTAAACCTAACTTGATTTGCAAGTTAATTTTCCTATAAATACAACTCGAAAATCTCTTTTCAAAACACACAAGCAACGACCATCTCTAGGTCTTTTCTTCATCTTCTTGCTTTTATTTTCGTGCGGCGTTTTACTTCCATCCCCGTTGCTGAGTTTAAGAGTGGGTAACTTGTAATACATGTTTCGACCCATGCCCATGCGCGTGTACCAAGCACCAATTCTGTGTCTACTTGAAATTATTTTTTGCAAGTTTTTAACTTGATAAATAATTTATTTAAGAGTTTTATTTATGGAAAAATTCATTTTTTGTGTTTAACTGTTTTACAAGAAACAAAACTCGTTTTATAAGAAAAAACCTAAACCTAACTTGATTTGCAAGTTAATTTTCCTATAAATACAACTCGAAAATCTCTTTTCAAAACACACAAGCAGCGACCATCTCTAGGTCTTTTCTTCATCTTCATGCTTTTATTTTCGTGCGGCGTTTGACTTCCATCCCCGTTGCTGAGTTTAACAGTGGGTAACTTGTAATACATGTTTCGACCCATGCCCATGCGCGTGTACCAAGCACCAATTCCGTGTCTACTTGAAATTATTTTTTGCAAGTTTTTAACTTGATAAATAATTTATTTAAGAGTTTTATTTATGGAAAAATTCCTTTTTTGTGTTTAACTGTTTTACAAGAAACAAAACTCGTTTTATAAGAATAAACCTAAACCTAACTTGATTTGCAAGTTAATTTTCCTATAAATACAACTCGAAAATCTCTTTTCAAAACACACAAGCAGCGACCATCTTTAGGTCTTTTCTTCATCTTCTTGCTTTTATTTTCGTGCGACGTTTTACTTTCATCCCCGTTGCTGAGTTTAAGAGTGGGTAACTTGTAATACATGTTTCGACCCATGCCCATGCGCGTGTACCAAGCACCAATTCCGTGTCTACTTGAAATTATTTTTTGCAAGTTTTTAACTTGATAAATAATTTATTTAAGAGTTTTATTTATGGAAAAATTCCTTTTTTGTGTTTAACTGTTTTACAAGAAACAAAACTCGTTTTATAAGAAAAACCTAAACCTAACTTGATTTGCAAGTTAATTTTCCTATAAATACAACTCGAAAATCTCTTTTCAAAACACACAAGCAGCGACCATCTCTAGGTCTTTTCTTCATCTTCTTGCGTTTATTTTCGTGCGGCGTTTTACTTCCATCCCCGTTGCTGAGTTTAAGAGTGGGTAACTTGTAATACATGTTTCGACCCATGCCCATGCGCGTGTACCAAGCACCAATTCCGTGTCTACTTGTAATTATTTTTTGCAAGTTTTTAACTTGATAAATAATTTATTTAAGAGTTTTATTTATGGAAAAATTCCTTTTTTGTGTTTAACTGTTTTACAAGAAACAAAACTCGTTTTATAAGAAAAAACCTAAACCTAACTTGATTTGCAAGTTAATTTTCCTATAAATACAACTCGAAAATCTCTTTTCAAAACACACAAGCAGCGACCATCTCTAGGTCTTTTCTTCATCTTCTTGCTTTTATTTTCGTGCAGCGTTTTACTTCCATCCCCGTTGCTGAGTTTAAGAGTGGGTAACTTGTAATACATGTTTCGACCCGTGCCCATGCGCGTGTACCAAGCACCAATTCCGTGTCTACTTGAAATTATTTTTTGCAAGTTTTTAACTTGATAAATAATTTATTTATGGAAAAATTCCTTTTTTGTGTTTAACTGTTTTACAAGAAACAAAACTCGTTTTATAAGAAAAAACCTAAGCCTAACTTGATTTGCAAGTTAATTTTCCTATAAATACAACTCGAAAATCTCTTTTCAAAACACACAAGCAGCGACCATCTCTAGGTGTTTTCTTCATCTTCTTGCTTTTATTTTCGTGCGGTGTTTTACTTCCATCCCCGTTGATGAGTTTAAGAGTGGGTAACTTGTAATACATGTTTCGACCCATGCCCATGCGCGTGTACCAAGCACCAATTCCGTGTCTACTTGAAATTATTTTTTGCAAGTTTTTAACTTGATAAATAATTTATTTAAGAGTTTTATTTATGGAAAAATTCCTTTTTTGTGTTTAACTGTTTTACAAGAAACAAAACTCGTTTTATAAGAAAAAACCTAAACCTAACTTGATTTGCAAGTTAATTTTTTCCTATAAATACAACTCGAAAATCTCTTTTCAAAACACACAAGCAGCGACCATCTCTAGGTCTTTTCTTCATCTTCTTGCTTTTATTTTCGTGCGGCGTTTTACTTCCATCCCCGTTGCTGAGTTTAAGAGTGGGTAACTTGTAATACATGTTTCGACCCATGCCCATGCGCGTGTACCAAGCACCAATTCCGTGTCTACTTGAAATTATTTTTTGCAAGTTTTTAACTTGATAAATAATTTATTTAAGAGTTTTATTTATGATAAAATTCCTTTTTTGTGTTAAACTGTTTTACAAGAAACAAAACTCGTTTTATAAGTAAAAACCTAAACCTAACTTTATTTGCAAGTTAATTTTCCTATAAATACAACTCGAAAATCTCTTTTCAAAACACACAAGCAGCGACCATCTCTAGGTCTTTTCTTCATCTTCTTGCTTTTATTTTCGTGCGGCGTTTTACTTCCATCCCCGTTGCTGAGTTTAAGAGTGGGTAACTTGTAATACATGTTTCGACCCATGCCCATGCGCGTGTACCAAGCACCAATTCCGTGTCTACTTGAAATTATTTTTTGCAAGTTTTTAACTTGATAAATAATTTATTTAAGAGTTTTATTTATGGAAAAATTCTTTTTTTGCGTTTAACTGTTTTACAAGAAACAAAACTCGTTTTATAAGAAAAAACCTAAGCCTAACTTCATTTGCAAGTTAATTTTCCTATAAATACAACTCGAAAATCTCTTTTCAAAACACACAAGCAGCGACCATCTCTAGGTCTTTTCTTCATCTTCTTGCTTTTATTTTCGTGCGGCGTTTTACTTCCATCCCCGTTGCTGAGTTTAAGAGTGGGTAACTTGTAATACATGTTTCGACCCATGCCCATGCGCGTGTACCAAGCACCAATTCCGCGTCTACTTGAAATTATTTTTTGCAAGTTTTTAACTTGATAAATAATTTATTTAAGAGTTTTATTTATGGTAAAATTTCTTTTTTGTGTTTAACTGTTTTACAAGAAACAAAACTCGTTTTATAAGAAAAAACCTAAACCTAACTTGATTTGTAAGTTAATTTTTTCCTATAAATACAACTCGAAAATCTCTTTTCAAAACACACAAGCAGCGACCATCTCTAGGTCTTTTCTTCATCTTCTTGCTTTTATTTTCGTGCGGCGTTTTACTTCCATCCCCGATGCTGAGTTTAAGAGTGGGTAACTTGTAATACATGTTTCGACCCATGCCCATGCGCGTGTACCAAGCACCAATTCCGTGTCTACTTGAAATTATTTTTTGCAAGTTTTGAACTTGATAAATAATTTATTTAAGAGTTTTATTTATGGAAAAATTCCTTTTTTTGTGTTTAACTGTTTTACAAGAAACAAAACTCGTTTTATAAGAAAAACCTAAGCCTAACTTGATTTGCAAGTTGATTTTCCTATAAATACAACTCGAAAATCTATTTTCAAAACACACAAGCAGCGACCATATCAAGGTCTTTTCATCATCTTCTTGCTTTTATTTTCGTGCGGCGTTTTACTTCCATCCCCGTTGCTGAGTTTAAGAGTGGGTAACTTGTAATACATGTTTCGACCCATGCCCATGCGCGTGTACCAAGCACCAATTCTGTGTCTACTTGAAATTATTTTTTGCAAGTTTTTAACTTGATAAATAATTTATTTAAGAGTTTTATTTATGGAAAAATTCCTTTTTTGTGTTTAACTTTTTTACAAGAAACAAAACTCGTTTTATAAGAAAAAACCTAAGCCTAACTTGATTTGCAAGTTAATTTTCCTATAAATACAACTCGAAAATCTCTTTTCAAAACACACAAGCAGCGACCATCTCTTGGTCTTTTCTTCATATTCTTGCTTTTATTTTCGTGCGGCGTTTTACTTCCATCCCCGTTGCTGAGTTTAAGAGTGGGTAACTTGTAATACATGTTTCGACCCATGCCCATGCGCGTGTACCAAGCACCAATTCCTTGTCTACTTGAAATTATTTTTTGCATGTTTTTAACTTGATAAATAATTTATTTAAGAGTTTTATTTATGGAAAAATTCCGTTTTTGTGTTTAACTGTTTTACAAGAAACAAAACTCGTTTTATAAGAAAAAACCTAAACCTAACTTGATTTGCAAGTTAATTTTCTTATAAATACAACTCGAAAATCTCTTTTCAAAACACACAAGCAGCGACCATCTCTAGGTCTTTTCTTCATCTTCTTGTTTTTATTTTCGTGCGGCGTTTTACTTCCATCCCCGTTGCTGAGTTTAAGAGTGGGTAACTTGTAATACATGTTTCGACCCATGCCCATGCGCGTGTACCAAGCACCAATTCCGTGTCTACTTGAAATTATTTTTTGCAAGTTTTTAACTTGATAAATAATTTATTTAAGAGTTTTATTAATGGAAAAATTTATTTTTTGCGTTTAACTGTTTTACAAGAAACAAAACTCGTTTTATAAGAAAAAACCTAAACCTAACTTGATTTGCAAGTTAATTTTCCTATAAATACAACTCGAAAATATCTTTTCAAAACACACAAGCATCGACCATCTCTAGGTCTTTTCTTCATCTTCTTGCTTTTATTTTCGTGCGGCGTTTTACTCCCATCCCCGTTGCTGAGTTTTAGAGTGGGTAACTTGTAATACATGTTTCGACCCATGCCCATGCGCGTGTACCAAGCACCAATTCCGTGTCTACTTGAAATTATTTTTTGCAAGTTTTTAACTTGATAAATAATTTGTTTAAGAGTTTTATTTATGGAAAAATTCCTTTTTTGTGTTTAACTGTTTTACAAGAAACAAAACTCGTTTTATAAGAAAAAACCTAAGCCTAACTTGATTTGCATGTTAATTTTCCTATAAATACAACTCAAAAATCTCTTTTCAAAACACACAAGCAGCGACCATCTCTAGGTCTTTTCTTCATCTTCTTGATTTTATTTTCGTGCGGCGTTTTACTCCCATCCTCGTTGCTGAGTTTAAGAGTGGGTAACTTGTAATACATGTTTCGACCCATGCCCATGCGCGTGTACCAAGCACCAATTCCATGTCTACTTGAAATTATTTTTTGCAAATTTTTAACTTGATAAATGATTTATTTAAGAGTTTTATTTATGGAAAACTTCCTTTTTTGTGTTTAACTGTTTTACAAGAAACAAAACTCGTTTTATAAGAAAAAACCTAAACCTAACTTGATTTGCAAGTTAATTTTCCTATAAATACAACTCGAAAATATCTTTTCAAAACACACAAGCAGTGACCATCTTTAGGTCTTTTCTTCATCTTCTTGCTTTTATTTTCGTGCGGTGTTTTACTTCCATCCCCGTTGCTGAGTTTAAGAGTGGGTAACTTATAATACATGTTTCGACCCATGCCCATGCGCGTGTACCAAGCACCAATTTCGTGTCTACTTGAAATTATTTTTTGCAAGTTTTTAAATTGAAAAATAATTTATTTAAGAGTTTTATTTATGGAAAAATTCCTTTTTTGTGTTTAACTTTTTTACAAGAAACAAAACTCGTTTTATAAGAAAAAACCTAAGCCTAACTTGATTTGCAAGTTAATTTTCCTATAAATACAACTCGAAAATCTCTTTTCAAAACACACAAGCAGCGACCATCTCTTGGTCTTTTCTTCATATTCTTGCTTTTATTTTCGTGCGGCGTTTTACTTCCATCCCCGTTGCTGAGTTTAAGAGTGGGTAACTTGTAATACATGTTTCGACCCATGCCCATGCGCGTGTACCAAGCACCAATTCCTTGTCTACTTGAAATTATTTTTTGCATGTTTTTAACTTGATAAATAATTTATTTAAGAGTTTTATTTATGGAAAAATTCCGTTTTTGTGTTTAACTTTTTTACAAGAAACAAAACTCGTTTTATAAGAAAAAACCTAAGCCTAACTTGATTTGCAAGTTGATTTTCCTATAAATACAACTCGAAAATCTATTTTCAAAACACACAAGCAGCGACCATATCAAGGTCTTTTCATCATCTTCTTGCTTTTATTTTCGTGCGGCGTTTTACTTCCATCCCCGTTGCTGAGTTTAAGAGTGGGTAACTTGTAATACATGTTTCGACCCATGCCCATGCGCGTGTACCAAGCACCAATTCTGTGTCTACTTGAAATTATTTTTTGCAAGTTTTTAACTTGATAAATAATTTATTTAAGAGTTTTATTTATGGAAAAATTCCTTTTTTGTGTTTAACTGTTTTACAAGAAACAAAACTCGTTTTATAAGAAAAAACCTAAGCCTAACTTGATTTGCAAGTTAATTTTCCTATAAATACAACTCGAAAATCTCTTTTCAAAACACACAAGCAGCGACCATCTCTAGGTTTTTTCTTCATATTCTTGCTTTTATTTTCGTGCGGTGTTTTACTTCCATCCCCGTTGCTGAGTTTAAGAGTGGGTAACTTGTAATACATGTTTCGACCCATGCCCATGCGCGTGTACCAAGCACCAATTCCTTGTCTACTTGAAATTATTTTTTGCAAGTTTTTAACTTGATAAATAATTTATTTAAGAGTTTTATTTATGGAAAAATTCCTTTTTTGTGTTTAACTGTTTTACAAGAAACAAAACTCGTTTTATAAGAAAAAACCTAAGCCTAACTTGATTTGCAAGTTAATTTTCCTATAAATACAACTCGAAAATCTCTTTTCAAAACACACAAGCAGCGACCATCTCTAGGTCTTTTCTTCACCTTCTTGCTTTTATTTTCGTGCGGCGTTTTACTTCCATCCTCGTTGCTGAGTTTAAGAGTGGGTAACTTGTAATACATGTTTAGACCCATGCCCATGCGCGTGTACCAAGCACCAATTCCGTGTCTACTTGAAATTATTTTTTGCAAGTTTTTAACTTGATAAATAATTTATTTAAGAGTTTTATTTATGGAAAAATTCCTTTTTTGTGTTTAACTGTTTTACAAGAAAAAAAACTCGTTTTATAAGAAAAAACCTAAGCGTAACTTGATTTGCAAGTTAATTTTCCTATAAATACAACTCGAAAATCTCTTTTCAAAACACACAAGCAGCGACCATCACTAGGTCTTTTCTTCATCTTCTTTCTTTTATTTTCGTGCGGCGTTTTACTTCCATCCCCGTTGTTGAGTTTAAGAGTGGGTAACTTGTAACACATGTTTCGACCCATGCCCATGCGCGTGTACCAAGCACCAATTCCGTGTCTACTTGAAATTATTTTTTGCAAGTTTTTAACTTGATAAATAATTTATTTAAGAGTTTTATTTATGGAAAAATTCCTTTTTTGTGTTTAACTGTTTTACAAGAAATAAAACTCGTTTTATAAGAAAAAACCTAAGCCTAACTTGATTTGCAAGTTAATTTTCCTATAAATACAACTCGAAAATCTCTTTTCAAAACACACAAGCAGCGACCATCTCAAGGTCTTTTCTTCATCTTCTTGCTTTTATTTTCGTGCGGCTTTTTACTTCCATCCCCGTTGCTGAGTTTAAGAGTGGGTAACTTGTAATACATGTTTCGACCCATGCCCATGCGCGTGTACCAAGCACCAATTCCGTGTCTACTTGAAATTATTTTTTGCAAGTTTTTAACTTGATAAATAATTTATTTAAGAGTTTTATTTATGGAAAAATTCTTTTTTTGCGTTTAACTGTTTTACAAGAAACAAAACTCGTTTTATAAGAAAAAACCTAAGCCTAACTTCATTTGCAAGTTAATTTTCCTATAAATACAACTCGAAAATCTCTTTTCAAAACACACAAGCAGCGACCATCTCTAGGTCTTTTCTTCATCTTCTTGCTTTTATTTTCGTGCGGCGTTTTACTTCCATCCCCGTTGCTGAGTTTAAGAGTGGGTAACTTGTAATACATGTTTCGACCCATGCCCATGCGCGTGTACCAAGCACCAATTCCGCGTCTACTTGAAATTATTTTTTGCAAGTTTTTAACTTGATAAATAATTTATTTAAGAGTTTTATTTATGGAAAAATTTCTTTTTTGTGTTTAACTGTTTTACAAGAAACAAAACTCGTTTTATAAGAAAAAACCTAAACCTAACTTGATTTGCAAGTTAATTTTTTCCTATAAATACAACTCGAAAATCTCTTTTCAAAACACACAAGCAGCGACCATCTCTAGGTCTTTTCTTCATCTTCTTGCTTTTATTTTCGTGCGGCGTTTTACTTCCATCCCCGTTGCTGAGTTTAAGAGTGGGTAACTTGTAATACATGTTTCGACCCATGCCCATGCGCGTGTACCAAGCACCAATTCCGTGTCTACTTGAAATTATTTTTTGCAAGTTTTTAACTTGATAAATAATTTATTTAAGAGTTTTATTTATGATAAAATTCCTTTTTTGTGTTAAACTGTTTTACAAGAAACAAAACTCGTTTTATAAGTAAAAACCTAAACCTAACTTTATTTGCAAGTTAATTTTCCTATAAATACAACTCGAAAATCTCTTTTCAAAACACACAAGCAGCGACCATCTCTAGGTCTTTTCTTCATCTTCTTGCTTTTATTTTCGTGCGGCGTTTTACTTCCATCCCCGTTGCTGAGTTTAAGAGTGGGTAACTTGTAATACATGTTTCGACCCATGCCCATGCGCGTGTACCAAGCACCAATTCCGTGTCTACTTGAAATTATTTTTTGCAAGTTTTTAACTTGATAAATAATTTATTTAAGAGTTTTATTTATGGAAAAATTCCTTTTTTGTGTTTAACTGTTTTACAAGAAACAAAACTCGTTTTATAACAAAAAAACCTAAGCCTAACTTGATTTCAAGTTAATTTTCCTATAAATACAACTCGAAAATCTCTTTTCAAAACACACAAGCAGCGACCATCTCTAGGTCTGTTCTTCATCTTCTTGCTTTTATTTTCGTGCGGCGTTTTACTTCCATCCCCGTTGCTGAGTTTAAGAGTGGGTAACTTGTAATACATGTTTCGACCCATGCCCATGCGCGTGTACCAAGCACCAATTCCGTGTCTACTTGAAATTATTTTTTGCAAGTTTTTAACTTGATAAATAATTTATTTAAGAGTTTCGTTTATGGAAAAATTCATTTTTTGTGTTTAACTGTTTTACAAGAAACAAAACTCGTTTTATAAGAAAAAACCTAAGCCTAACTTGATTTGCAAGTTAATTTTCCTATAAATACAACTCGAAAATCTCTTTTCAAAACACACAAGCAGCGACCATCTCTAGGTATTTTCTTCATCTTCTTGCTTTTATTTTCGTGCGGCGTTTTACTTCCATCCCCGTTGCTGAGTTTAAGAGTGGGTAACTTGTAATACATGTTTCGACCCATGCCCATGCGCGTGTACCAAGCACCAATTCCGTGTCTACTTGAAATTATTTTTTGCAAGTTTTTAACTTGATAAATAATTTATTTAAGAGTTTTAATCATGGAAAAATTCCTTTTTTGTGTTTAACTGTTTTACAAGAAACAAAACTCGTTTTATAAGAAAAAACCTAAACCTAACTTGATTTGCAAGTTAATTTTCCTATAAATACAACTCGAAATTCTGTTTTCAAAACACACAAGCAGCGACCATCTCTAGGTCTTTTCTTCATCTTCTTGCTTTTATTTTCGTGGGGCATTTTACTTCCATCCCCGTTGCTGAGTTTAAGAGTGGGTAACTTGTAATACATGTTTCGACCCATGCCCATGCGCGTGTACCAAGCACCAATTCCGTGTTTACTTGAAATTATTTTTTGCAAGTTTTTAACTTGATAAATAATTTAATTATGGAAAATTCCTTTTTTGTGTTTAACTGTTTTACAAGAAACAAAACTCGTTTTATAAGAAAAAACTTAAACCTAACTTGATTTGCAAGTTAATTTTCCTATAAATACAACTCGAAAATCTCTTTTCAAAACACACAAGCAGCGACCATCTCTAGGTCTTTTCTTCATCTTCTTGCTTTTATTTTCGTGCGGCGTTTTACTTCCATCCCCGTTGCTGAGTTTAAGAGTGGGTAACTTGTAATACATGTTTCGACCCATGACCATGCGCGTGTACCAAGCACCAATTCCGTGTCTACTTGAAATTATTTTTTGCAAGTTTTTAACTTGATAAATAATTTATTTAAGAGTTTTATTTATGGAAAAATTCCTTTTTTGTGTTTAACTGTTTTACAAGAAACAAAACTCGTTTTATAAGAGAAAAACTAAACCTAACTTTATTTGCAAGTTAATTTTCCTATAAATACAACTCGAAAATCTCTTTTCAAAACACACAAGCAGCGACCATCTCTAGGTCTTTTCTTCATCTTCTTGCTTTTATTTTCGTGCGGCGTTTTACTTCCATCCCCGTTGCTGAGTTTAAGAGTGGGTAACTTGTAATACATGTTTCGACCCATGCCCATGCGCGTGTACTGAGCACCAATTCCGTGTCTACTTGAAATTATTTTTTGCAAGTTTTTAACTTGATAAATAATTTATTTAAGAGTTTTATTTATGGAAAAATTCCTTTTTTGTGTTTAACCGTTTTACAAGAAACAAAACTCGTTTTATAAGAAAAAACCTAAACCTAATTTGATTTGCAAGTTAATTTTCCTATAAATACAACTCGAAAATCTCTTTTCAAAACACACAAGCAGCGACCATCTCTAGGTCTTTTCTTCATCTTCTTGCTTTTATTTTCGTGCGGCGTTTTACTTCCATCCCCGTTGCTGAGTTTAAGAGTGGGTAACTTGTAATACATGTTTCGACCCATTCCCATGCGCGTGTACCAATCACCAATTCCGTGTCTACTTGAAATTATTTTTTGCAAGTTTTTAACTTGATAAATAATTTATTTAAGATTTTTATTTATGGAAAAATTCTTTTTTTGTGTTTAACTGTTTTACAAGAAACAAAAATCGTTTTAAAAGAAAAAACCTAAGCCTAACTTGATTTGCAAGTTAATTTTTCTATAAATACAACTCCAAAATCTCTTTTCAAAACACACAAGCAGCGACCATCTCTAGGTCTTTTCTTCATCTTCTTGCATTTATTATCGTGCGGCGTTTTACTTCCATCCCCGTTGCTGAGTTTAAGAGTGGGTAACTTGTAATACATGTTTCGACCCATGCCCATGCGCGTGTACCAAGCACCAATTCCGTGTCTACTTGAAATTATTTTTTGCAAGTTTTTAACTTGATAAATAATTTATTTAAGAGTTTTATTTATGGAAAAATTCCTTTTTTGTGTTTAACTGTTTTACAAGAAACAAAACTCGTTTTATAAGAAAAAACCTAAGCCTAATTTGATTTGCAAGTTAATTTTCCTGTAAATACAACTCGAAAATCTCTTTTCAAAACACACAAGCAGCGACCATCTCTAGGTCTTTTCTTCATCTTCTTGCTTTTATTTTCGTGTGGCGTTTTACTTCCATCCCCGTTGCTGAGTTTAAGAGTGGGTAACTTGTAATACATGTTTCGACCCATGTCCATGCGCGTGTACCAAGCACCGATTCCGTGTCTACTTGAAATTATTTTTTGAAAGTTTTTAACTTGAAAAATAATTTATTTAAGAGTTTTATTTATGGAAAAATTCCTTTTTTGTGTTTAACTGTTTTACAAGAAACAAAACTCGTTTTATAAGAAAAAACCTAAGACTAATTTGATTTGCAAGTTAATTTTCCTATAAATACAACTCAAAAATCTCTTTTCAAAACACACAAGCAGCGACCATCTCTAGGTCTTTTCTTCATCTTCTTGATTTTATTTTCGTGCGGCGTTTTACTCCCATCCTCGTTGCTGAGTTTAAGAGTGGGTAACTTGTAATACATGTTTCGATCCATGCCCATGCGCGTGTACCAAGCACCAATTCCATGTCTACTTGAAATTATTTTTTGCAAATTTTTAACTTGATAAATGATTTATTTAAGAGTTTTATTTATGGAAAACTTCCTTTTTTGTGTTTAACTGTTTTACAAGAAACAAAACTCGTTTTATAAGAAAAAACCTAAACCTAACTTGATTTGCAAGTTAATTTTCCTATAAATACAACTCGAAAATCTCTTTTCAAAACACACAAGCAGTGACCATCTCTAGGTCTTTTCTTCATCTTCTTGCTTATATTTTCGTGCGGCCTTTTACTTCCATCCCCGTTGCTGAGTTTAAGAGTGGGTAACTTATAATACATGTTTCGACCCATGCCCATGCGCGTGTACCAAGCACCAATTTCGTGTCTACTTGAAATTATTTTTTGCAAGTTTTTAAATTGAAAAATAATTTATTTAAGAGTTTTATTTATGGAAAAATTCTTTTTTTGCGTTTAACTGTTTTACAAGAAACAAAACTCGTTTTATAAGAAAAAACCTAAGCCTAACTTGATTTGCAAGTTAATTTTCCTATAAATACAACTCGAAAATCTCTTTTCAAAACACACAAGCAGCGACCATCTCTAGGTCTTTTCTTCATCTTCTTGCTTTTATTTTCGTGCGGCGTTTTACTTCCATCCCCGTTGCTGAGTTTAAGAGTGGGTAACTTGTAATACATGTTTCGACCCATGCCCTTGCGCGTGTACCAAGCACCAATTCCGTGTCTACTTGAAATTATTTTTTGAAAGTTTTATACTTGATAAATAATTTATTTAAGAGTTTTATTTATGGAAAAATTCCTTTTTTGTGTTTAACTGTTTTACAAGAAACAAAACTCGTTTTATAAGAAAAAACCTAAACCTAATTTGATTTGCAAGTTAATTTTCCTATAAATACAACTCGAAAATCTCTTTTCAAAACACACAAGCAGCGACCATCTCTAGGTCTTTTCTTCATCTTCTTGCTTTTATTTTCGTGCGGCGTTTTACTTCCATCCCCGTTGCTGAGTTTAAGAGTGGGTAACTTGTAATACATGTTTAAACCCATGCCCATGCGCGTGTACCAAGCACCAATTCCATGTCTACTTGAAATTATTTTTTGCAAGTTTTTAACTTGATAAATAATTTATTTAAGAGTTTTATTTATGGAAAAATTTCTTTTTTGTGTTTAACTGTTTTACAAGAAACAAAACTCGTTTTATAAGAAAAAACCTAAACCTAACTTGATTTGCAAGTTAATTTTCCTATAAATACAACTCGAAAATCTCTTTTCAAAACACACAAGCAGTGACCATCTCTAGGTCTTTTCTTCATCTTCTTGCTTTTATTTTCGTGCGGCGTTTTACTTCCATCCCCGTTGCTGAGTTTAAGAGTGGGTAACTTGTAATACATTTTCACCCATGCCCATGCGCGTGTACCAAGCACCAATTCTGTGTCTACTTGAAATTATTTTTTGCAAGTTTTTAACTTGATAAATAATTTATTTAAGAGTTTTATTTATGGAAAAATTCCTTTTTTTTGTTTAACTGTTTTACAAGAAACAAAAATCGTTTTATAAGAAAAAACCTAAACCTAACTTGATTTGCAAGTTAATTTTCCTATAAATACAACTCGAAAATCTCTTTTCAAAACACACAAGCAACGACCATCTCTAGGTCTTTCTTCATCTTCTTGCTTTTATTTTCGTGCGGCGTTTTACTTCCATCCCCGTTGTTGAGTTTAAGAGTGGGTAACTTGTAATACATGTTTCGACCCATTCCCATGTGCGTGTACCAAGCACCAATTCCGTGTCTACTTGAAATTCCTTTTTTGTGTTTAACTTATTTAAAAAAAACAAAACTCGTTTTATAAGAAAAAACCTAAACCTAACTTGATTTGCAAGTTAATTTTCCTATATATACAACTCGAAAATCTCTTTTCAAAACACACAAGCAGCGACCATCTCTAGGTCTTTTCTTCATCTTCTTGCTTTTATTTTCGTGCGGCGTTTCACTTCTATCCCCGTTGCTGAGTTTAAGAGTGGGTAACTTGTAATACATGCTTCGACCCATGCCCATGCGCGTGTACCAAGCACCAATTTCGTGTTTACTTGAAATTATTTTATGCAAGTTTTTAACTTGATAAACAATTTATTTAAGAGTTTTATTTATGGAAAAATTTCCTTTTTTGTGTTTAACTTTTTTACAAGAAACAAAACTCGTTTTATAAAAAAAACCTAAACCTAACTTGATTTGCAAGTTAATTTTCCTATAAATACAACTCGAAAATCTCTTTTCAAAACACACAAGAAGCGACCATCTCTAGGTCTTTTCTTCATCTTCTTGCTTTTATTTTCGTGCGGCGTTTTACTTCCATCCCCGTTGCTGAGTTTAAGAGTGGGTAACTTGTAATACATGTTTCGACCCATGCCCATGCGCGTGTACCAAGCACCAATTCCGTGTCTACTTGAAATTATTTTTTGCAAGTTTTTAACTTGATAAATAATTTATTTAAGAGTTTTATTTATGATAAAATTCCTTTTTTGTGTTTAACAGTTTTACAAGAAACAAAACTCGTTTTATAAGAAAAAACCTAAACCTAACTTAATTTGCAAGTTAATTTTCCTATAAATACAACTCGAAAATCTCTTTTCAAAACACACAAGCAGTGACCATCTCTAGGTTTTTTCTTCATCTTCTTGCTTTTATTATCGTGCGGTGTTTTACTTCCATCCCCGTTGTTGAGTTTAAGAGTGGGTAACTTGTAATACATGTTTCGACCCATGCCCATGCGCGTGTACCAAGCACCAATTCCGTGTCTACTTGAAATTATTTTTTGCAAGTTTTTAACTTGATAAATAATTTATTTAAGAGTTTTATTTATGGAAAAATTCCTTTATTGTGTTTAACTGTTTTACAAGAAACAAAACTCGTTTTATAAGAAAAAACCTAAACCTAACTTGATTTGCAAGTTAATTTTCCTATAAATACAACTCGAAAATCTCTTTTCAAAACACACAAGCAGCGACCATCTCTAGGTATTTTCTTCATCTTCTTGCTTTTATTTTCGTGCGGCGTTTTACTTCCATCCCCGTTGCTGAGTTTAAGAGTGGGTAACTTGTAATACATGTTTCGACCCATGCCCATGCGCGTGTACCAAGCACCAATTCCGTGTCTACTTGAAATTATTTTTTGCAAGTTTTTAACTTGATAAATAATTTATTTAAGAGTTTTAATCATGGAAAAATTCCTTTTTTGTGTTTAACTGTTTTACAAGAAACAAAACTCGTTTTATAAGAAAAAACCTAAACCTAACTTGATTTGCAAGTTAATTTTCCTATAAATACAACTCGAAATTCTGTTTTCAAAACACACAAGCAGCGACCATCTCTAGGTCTTTTCTTCATCTTCTTGCTTTTATTTTCGTGGGGCATTTTACTTCCATCCCCGTTGCTGAGTTTAAGAGTGGGTAACTTGTAATACATGTTTCGACCCATGCCCATGCGCGTGTACCAAGCACCAATTCCGTGTTTACTTGAAATTATTTTTTGCAAGTTTTTAACTTGATAAATAATTTAATTATGGAAAATTCCTTTTTTGTGTTTAACTGTTTTACAAGAAACAAAACTCGTTTTATAAGAAAAAACTTAAACCTAACTTGATTTGCAAGTTAATTTTCCTATAAATACAACTCGAAAATCTCTTTTCAAAACACACAAGCAGCGACCATCTCTAGGTCTTTTCTTCATCTTCTTGCTTTTATTTTCGTGCGGCGTTTTACTTCCATCCCCGTTGCTGAGTTTAAGAGTGGGTAACTTGTAATACATGTTTCGACCCATGACCATGCGCGTGTACCAAGCACCAATTCCGTGTCTACTTGAAATTATTTTTTGCAAGTTTTTAACTTGATAAATAATTTATTTAAGAGTTTTATTTATGGAAAAATTCCTTTTTTGTGTTTAACTGTTTTACAAGAAACAAAACTCGTTTTATAAGAGAAAAACTAAACCTAACTTTATTTGCAAGTTAATTTTCCTATAAATACAACTCGAAAATCTCTTTTCAAAACACACAAGCAGCGACCATCTCTAGGTCTTTTCTTCATCTTCTTGCTTTTATTTTCGTGCGGCGTTTTACTTCCATCCCCGTTGCTGAGTTTAAGAGTGGGTAACTTGTAATACATGTTTCGACCCATGCCCATGCGCGTGTACCATGCACCAATTCCGTGTCTACTTGAAATTATTTTTTGCAAGTTTTTAACTTGATAAATAATTTATTTATGGAAAAATTCCTTTTTTGTGTTTAACTGTTTTACAAGAAACAAAACTCGTTTTATAAGAAAAAATTAAACCTAACTTGATTTGCAAGTTAATTTTCCTATAAATACAACTCGAAAATCTCTTTTCAAAACACACAAGCAGCGACCATCTCTAGGTCTTTTCTTCATCTTCTTGCTTTTATTTTCGTGCGGCGTTTTACTTCCATCCCCGTTGCTGAGTTTAAGAGTGGGTAACTTGTAATACATGTTTCGACCCATGCCCATGCGCGTGTACCAATCACCAATTCCGTGTCTACTTGAAATTATTTTTTGCAAGTTTTTAACTTGATAAATAATTTATTTAAGATTTTTATTTATGGAAAAATTCTTTTTTTGTGTTTAACTGTTTTACAAGAAACAAAAATCGTTTTAAAAGAAAAAACCTAAGCCTAACTTGATTTGCAAGTTAATTTTCCTATAAATACAACTCCAAAATCTCTTTTCAAAACACACAAGCAGCGACCATCTCTAGGTCTTTTCTTCATCTTCTTGCATTTATTATCGTGCGGCGTTTTACTTCCATCCCCGTTGCTGAGTTTAAGAGTGGGTAACTTGTAATACATGTTTCGACCCATGCCCATGCGCGTGTACCAAGCACCAATTCCGTGTCTACTTGAAATTATTTTTTGCAAGTTTTTAACTTGATAAATAATTTATTTAAGAGTTTTATTTATGGAAAAATTCCTTTTTTGTGTTTAACTGTTTTACAAGAAACAAAACTCGTTTTATAAGAAAAAACCTAAGCCTAATTTGATTTGCAAGTTAATTTTCCTGTAAATACAACTCGAAAATCTCTTTTCAAAACACACAAGCAGCGACCATCTCTAGGTCTTTTCTTCATCTTCTTGCTTTTATTTTCGTGTGGCGTTTTACTTCCATCCCCGTTGCTGAGTTTAAGAGTGGGTAACTTGTAATACATGTTTCGACCCATGCCCATGCGCGTGTACCAAGCACCGATTCCGTGTCTACTTGAAATTATTTTTTGCAAGTTTTTAACTTGATAAATAATTTATTTAAGAGTTTTATTTATGGAAAAATTCCTTTTTTGTGTTTAACTGTTTTCCAAGAAACAAAACTCGTTTTATAAGAAAAAACCTAAGCCTAACTTGATTTGCAAGTTAATTTTCCTATAAATACAACTCGAAAATCTCTTTTCAAAACACACAAGCAGCGACCATCTCTAGGTCTTTTCTTCATCTTCTTGCTTTTATTTTCGTGCGGCGTTTTACTTCCATCCCCGTTGCTGATTTTCAAAGTGGGTAACTTGTAATACATGTTTCGACCCATGCCCATGCGCGTGTACCAAGCACCAATTCCGTGTCTACTTGAAATTATTTTTTGCAAGTTGTTAACTTGATAAATAATTTATTTAAGAGTTTTATTTATGGAAAAATTCCTTTTTTGTGTTTAACTGTTTTACAAGAAACAAAACTCGTTTTATAAGAAAAAACCTAAGCCTAACTTGATTTGTAAGTTAATTTTCCTATAAATACAACTTGAAAATCTCTTTTCAAAACACACAAGAAGCGACCATCTCTAGGTCTTTTCTTCATCTTCTTGCTTTTATTTTCGTGCGGCGTTTTACTTCCATCCTTGTTGTTGAGTTTAAGAGTGGGTCACTTGTAATACATGTTTCGACCCATGCCCATGCGCGTGTACCAAGCACCGATTCCGTGTCTACTTGAAATTATTTTTTGCAAGTTTTTAACTTGATAAATAATTTATTTAAGAGTTTTATTTATGGAAAAATTCCTTTTTTGTGTTTAACTGTTTTAAAAGAAACAAAACTCGTTTTATAAGAAAAAACCTAAGCCTAACTTGATTTGCAAGTTAATTTTTCTATAAATACAACTCGATAATGTCTTTTCAAAACACACAAGCAGCGACCATCTCTAGGTCTTTTCTTCATCTTCTTGCTTTTATATTCGTGCAGCGTTTTACTTTCATCCCCGTTGCTGAGTTTAAGAGTGGGTAACTTGTAATACATGTTTCGACCCATGCCCATGCGCGTGTACCAAGCACCAATTCCGTGTCTACTTGAAATTATTTTTTGCAAGTTTTTAACTTGATAAATAATTTATTTAAGAGTTTTATTTATGGAAAAATTCCTTTTTTGTGTTTAACTGTTTTACAAGAAACAGAACTCGTTTTATAAGAAAAAACCTAAGCCTAACTTGATTTGCAAGTTAATTTTCCTATAAATACAACTCGAAAATCTCTTTTCAAAACACACAAGCAGCGACCATCTCTAGGTCTTTTCTTCATCTTCTTTCTTTTATTTTCGTGCGGCGTTTTACTTCCATCCCCGTTGCTGAGTTTAAGAGTGGGTAACTTGTAATACATGTTTCGACCTATGCCCATGCGCGTGTACCAAGTACCCATTCCGTGTCTACTTGAAATTATTTTTTTCAAGTTTTTAACTTGATAAATAATTTATTTAAGAGTTTTATTTATGGAAAAATTCCTTTTTTGTGTTTAACTGTTTTACAAGAAACAAAACTCGTTTTATAAGAAAAAACCTAAGCCTAACTTGATTTGCAAGTTAATTTTCCTATAAATACAACTCGAAAATCTCTTTTCAAAACACACAAGCAGCGACCATCTCTAGGTGTTTTCTTCATCTTCTTGCTTTTAATTTCGTGCGGCGTTTTACTTCCATCCCCGTTGCTGAGTTTAAGAGTGGGTAACTTGTAATACATGTTTCGACCCATGCCCATGCGCATGTACCAAGCACCAATTCCGTGTCTACTTGAAATTATTTTTTGCAAGTTTTTAACTTGATAAATAATTTATTTAAGAGTTTTATTTATGGAAAAATTCCTTTTTTGTGTTTAACTGTTTTACAAGAAACAAAACTCGTTTTATAAGAAAAAACCTAAACCTAACTTGATTTGCAAGTTAATTTTCCTATAAATACAACTCGAAAATCTCTTTTCAAAACACACAAGCAGCGACCATCTCTAGGTCTTTTCTTCATCTTCTTTCTTTTATTTTCGTGCGGCGTTTTACTTCCATCCCCGTTGCTGAGTTTAAGAGTGGGTAACTTGTAATACATGTTTCGACCCATGCCCATGCGCGTGTACCAAGCACCAATTCCGTGTCTACTTGAAATTATTTTTTGCAAGTTTTTAACTTGATAAATAATTTGTTTAAGAGTTTTATTTATGGAAAAATTCCTTTTTTGTGTTTAACTGTTTTACAAGAAACAAAACTCGTTTTATAAGAAAAAACCTAAACCCAACTTGATTTGCAAGTTAATTTTCCTATAAATACAACTCGAAAATCTCTTTTCAAAACACACAAGCAGCGACCATCTCTAGGTCTTTTCTTCATCTTCTTGCTTTTATTTTCGTGCGGCGTTTTACTTCCATCCCCGTTGCTGATTTTCAAAGTGGGTAACTTGTAATACATGTTTCGACCCATGCCCATGCGCGTGTACCAAGCACCAATTCCGTGTCTACTTGAAATTATTTTTTGCAAGTTTGTAACTTGATAAATAATTTATTTAAGAGTTTTATTTATGGAAAAATTCCTTTTTTGTGTTTAACTGTTTTACAAGAAACAAAACTCGTTTTATAAGAAAAAACCTAAACCTAACTTGATTTGCAAGTTAATTTTCCTATAAATACAACTCGAAAATCTCTTTTCAAAACACACAAGAAGCGACCATCTCTAGGTATTTTCTTCATCTTCTTGATTTTATTTTCGTGCGGCGTTTTACTTCCATCCCCATTGCTGAGTTTAAGAGTGGGTAACTTGTAATACATGTTTCGACCCATGCCCATGCGCGTGTACCAAGCACCAATTCCGTGTCTACTTGAAATTATTTTTTGCAAGTTTTTAACTTGATAAATAATTTATTTAAGAGTTTTATTTATGGAAAAATTCCTTTATTGTGTTTAACTGTTTTACAAGAAACAAAACTCGTTTTATAAGAAAAAACCTAAACCTAACTTGATTTGCAAGTTAATTTTCCTATAAATACAACTCGAAAATCTCTTTTCAAAACACACAAGCAGCGACCATCTCTAGGTATTTTCTTCATCTTCTTGCTTTTATTTTCGTGCGGCGTTTTACTTCCATCCCCGTTGCTGAGTTTAAGAGTGGGTAACTTGTAATACATGTTTCGACCCATGCCCATGCGCGTGTACCAAGAACCAATTCCGTGTCTACTTGAAATTATTTTTTGCAAGTTTTTAACTTGATAAATAATTTATTTAAGAGTTTTATTTATGGAAAAATTCCTTTTTTGTGTTTAACTGTTTTACAAGAAACAAAACTCGTTTTATAAGAAAAAACCTAAACCTAACTTGATTTGCAAGTTAATTTTCCTATAAATACAACTCGAAAATCTCTTTTCAAAACACACAAGCAGCGACCATCTCTAGGTCTTTTCTTCATCTTCTTGCTTTTATTTTCGTGCGGCGTTTTACTTCCATCCCCGTTGGTGAGTTTAAGAGTGGGTAACTTGTAATACATGTTTCGACCCATGCCCATGCGCGTGTACCGAGCACCAATTCCGTGTCTACTTGAAATTATTTTTTGCAAGTTTTTAACTTGATAAATAATTTATTTAAGAGTTTTATTTATGGAAAAATTCCTTTTTTGTGTTTAACTGTTTTACAAGAAACAAAACTCGTTTTATAAGAAAAAACCTAAACCTAACTTGATTTGCAAGTTAATTTTCCTATAAATACAACTCGAAAATCTCTTTTCAAAACACACAAGCAGCGACCATCTCTAGGACTTTTCTTCATCTTCTTGCTTTTATTTTCGTGCGGCGTTTTACTTCCATCCCCGTTGCTGAGTTTAAGAGTGGGTAACTTGTAATACATGTTTCGACCTATGCCCATGCGCGTGTACCAAGTACCAATTCCGTGTCTACTTGAAATTATTTTTTTCAAGTTTTTAACTTGATAAATAATTTATTTAAGAGTTTTATTTATGGAAAAATTCCTTTTTTGTGTTTAACTGTTTTACAAGAAACAAAACTCGTTTTATAAGAAAAAACCTAAGCCTAACTTGATTTGCAAGTTAATTTTCCTATAAACACAACTCGAAAATCTCTTTTCAAAACACACAAGCAGCGAACATCTCTAGGTCTTTTCTTCATCTTCTTGCTTTTATTTTCGTGCGGCGTTTTACTTCCATCCCCGTTGCTGAGTTTAAGAGTGGGTAACTTGTAATACATGTTTCGACCCATGCCCATGCGCGTGTACCAAGCACAAATTCCGTGTCTACTTGAAATTATTTTTTGCAAGTTTTTAACTTGATAAATAATTTATTTAAGAGTTTTTTTTAGGGAAAAATTACTTTTTTGTGTTTAACTGTTTTACAAGAAACAAAACTCGTTTTATAAGAAAAAACCTAAGCCTAACTTGATTTGTAAGTTAATTTTCCTATAAATACAACTTGAAAATCTCTTTTCAAAACACACAAGCAGCGACCATCTCTAGGTATTTTCTTCAACTTCTTGCTTTTATTTTCGTGCGGCATTTTACTTCCATCCCCGTTGCTGAGTTTAAGAGTGGGTAACTTGTAATACATGTTTCGACCCATGCCCATGCGCGTGTACCAAGTACCAATTCCGTGTCTACTTGAAATTATTTTTTTCAAGTTTTTAACTTGATAAATAATTTATTTAAGAGTTTTATTTATGGAAAAATTCCTTTTTTGTGTTTAACTGTTTTACAAGAAACAAAACTCGTTTTATAAGAAAAAACCTAAGCCTAACTTGATTTGCAAGTTAATTTTCCTATAAATACAACTTGAAAATCTCTTTTCAAAACACACAAGAAGCGACCATCTCTAGGTCTTTTCTTCATCTTCTTGCTTTTATTTTCGTGCGGCGTTTTACTTCCATCCCTGTTGCTGAGTTTAAGAGTGGGTCACTTGTAATACATGTTTCGACCCATGCCCATGCGCGTGTACCAAGCACCGATTCCGTGTCTACTTGAAATTATTTTTTGCAAGTTTTTAACTTGATAAATAATTTATTTAAGAGTTTTATTTATGGAAAAATTCCTTTTTTGTGTTTAACTGTTTTAAAAGAAACAAAACTCGTTTTATAAGAAAAAACCTAAGCCTAACTTGATTTGCAAGTTAATTTTTCTATAAATACAACTCGAAAATGTCTTTTCAAAACACACAAGCAGCGACCATCTCTAGGTCTTTTCTTCATCTTCTTGCTTTTATATTCGTGCAGCGTTTTACTTCCATCCCCGTTGCTGAGTTTAAGAGTGGGTAACTTGTAATACATGTTCCGACCCATGCCCATGCGCGTGTACCAAGCACCAATTCCGTGTCTACTTGAAATTATTTTTTGCAAGTTTTTAACTTGATAAATAATTTATTTAAGAGTTTTATTTATGGAAAAATTCCTTTTTTGTGTTTAACTGTTTTACAAGAAACAAAACTCGTTTTATAAGAAAAAACCTAAGCCTAACTTGATTTGCAAGTTAATTTTCCTAGAAATACAACTCGAAAATCTCTTTTCAAAACACACAAGCAGCGACCATCTCTAGGTCTTTTCTTCATCTTCTTGCTTTTATTTTCGTGCGGCGTTTTACTTCCATCCCCGTTGCTGAGTTTAAGAGTTGGTAACTTGTAATACATGTTTCGACCCATGCCCATGCGCGTGTCCCAAGCACCAATTCCGTGTCTACTTGAAATTATTTTTTGCAAGTTTTTAACTTGATAAATAATTTATTTAAGAGTTTTATTTATGGAAAAACTCCTTTTTTGTGTTTAACTGTTTTACAAGAAACAAAACTCGTTTTATAAGAAAAAACCTAAGCCTAACTTGATTTGCAAGTTAATTTTCCTATAAATACAACTCGAAAATCTCTTTTCAAAACACACAAGCAGCGACCATCTCTAGGTCTTTTGTTCATCTTCTTGCTTTTATTTTCGTGCGGCGTTTTACTTCCATCCCCGTTGCTGAGTTTAAGAGTGGGTAACTTGTAATACATGTTTCGACCCATGCCCATGCGCGTGTACCAAGCACCAATTCCGTGTCTACTTGAAATTATTTTTTGCAAGTTTTTAACTTGATAAATAATTTATTTAAGAGTTTTATTTATGGAAAAATTCCTTTTTTGTGTTTAACTGTTTTAAAAGAAACAAAACTCGTTTTATAAGAAAAAACCTAAGCCTAACTTGATTTGCAAGTTAATTTTTCTATAAATACAACTCGATAATGTCTTTTCAAAACACACAAGCAGCGACCATCTCTAGGTCTTTTCTTCATCTTCTTGCTTTTATATTCGTGCAGCGTTTTACTTTCATCCCCGTTGCTGAGTTTAAGAGTGGGTAACTTGTAATACATGTTTCGACCCATGCCCATGCGCGTGTACCAAGCACCAATTCCGTGTCTACTTGAAATTATTTTTTGCAAGTTTTTAACTTGATAAATAATTTATTTAAGAGTTTTATTTATGGAAAAATTCCTTTTTTGTGTTTAACTGTTTTACAAGAAACAGAACTCGTTTTATAAGAAAAAACCTAAGCCTAACTTGATTTGCAAGTTAATTTTCCTATAAATACAACTCGAAAATCTCTTTTCAAAACACACAAGCAGCGACCATCTCTAGGTCTTTTCTTCATCTTCTTCCTTTTATTTTCGTGCGGCGTTTTACTTCCATCCCCGTTGCTGAGTTTAAGAGTGGGTAACTTGTAATACATGTTTCGACCCATGCCCATGCGCGTGTACCAAGCACCAATTCCGTGTCTACTTGAAATTATTTTTTGCAAGTTTTTAACTTGATAAATAATTTATTTAAGAGTTTTATTTATGGAAAAATTCCTTTTTTGTTTTTAACTGTTTTACAAGAAACAAAACTCGTTTTATAAGAAAAAACCTAAGCCTAACTTGATTTGCAAGTTAATTTTCCTATAAATACAACTCGAAAATCTCTTTTCAAAACACACAAGCAGCGACCATCTCTAGGTCTTTTCTTCATCTTCTTTCTTTTATTTTCGTGCGGCGTTTTACTTCCATCCCCGTTGCTGAGTTTAAGAGTGGGTAACTTGTAATACATGTTTCGACCTATGCCCATGCGCGTGTACCAAGTACCCATTCCGTGTCTACTTGAAATTATTTTTTTCAAGTTTTTAACTTGATAAATAATTTATTTAAGAGTTTTATTTATGGAAAAATTCCTTTTTTGTGTTTAACTGTTTTACAAGAAACAAAACTCGTTTTATAAGAAAAAACCTAAGCCTAACTTGATTTGCAAGTTAATTTTCCTATAAATACAACTCGAAAATCTCTTTTCAAAACACACAAGCAGCGACCATCTCTAGGTCTTTTCTTCATCTTCTTGCTTTTATTTTCGTGTGGAGTTTTACTTCCATCCCCGTTGTTGAGTTTAAGAGTGGGTAACTTATAATACATGTTTCGACCCATGCCCATGCGCGTGTACCAAGCACCAATTCCGTGTCTACTTGAAATTAATTTTTGCAAGTTTTTAACTTGATAAATAATTTATTTAAGAGTTTTATTTATGGAAAAATTCCTTTTTTGTGTTTAACTGTTTTACAAGAAACAAAACTCGTTTTATAAGAAAAAACCTAAGCCTAACTTGATTTGCAAGTTAATTTTCCTATAAATACAACTCGAAAATCTCTTTTCAAAACACACAAGCAGCGACCATCTCTAGGTCTTTTCTTCATCTTCTTACTTTTATTTTCGTGCGGCATTTTACTTCCATCCCCGTTGTTGAGTTTAAGAGTGGGTAACTTGTAATACATGTTTCGACCCATGCCCATGCGCGTGTACCAAGCACCAATTCCGTGTCTACTTGAAGTTATTTTTTGCAAGTTTTTAACTTGATAAATAATTTATTTAAGAGTTTTATTTATGGAAAAATTCCTTTTTTGTGTTTAACTGTTTTACAAGAAACAAAACTCGTTTTATAAGAAAAAACCTAAGCCTAATTTGATTTGCAAGTTAATTTTCCTATAAATACAACTTGAAAATCTCTTTTCAAAACATACAAGAAGCGACCTTCTCTAGGTCTTTTCTTCATCTTCTTACTTTTATTTTCGTGCGGCGTTTTACTTCCATCCCCGTTGCTGAGTTTAAGAGTGGGTAACTTGTAATACATGTTTCGACCTATGCCCATGCGCGTGTACCAAGTACCAATTCCGTGTCTACTTGAAATTATTTTTTTCAAGTTTTTAACTTGATAAATAATTTATTTAAGAGTTTTATTTATGGAAAAATTCCTTTTTTGTGTTTAACTGTTTTAAAAGAAACAAAACTCGTTTTATAAGAAAAAACCTAAGCCTAACTTGATTTGTAAGTTAATTTTTCTATAAATACAACTCGAAAATGTCTTTTCAAAACACACAAGCAGCGACCATCTCTAGGTCTTTTCTTCATCTTCTTGCTTTTATATTCGTGCAGTGTTTTACTTTCATCCCCGTTGCTGAGTTTAAGAGTGGGTAACTTGTAATACATGTTTCGACCCATGCCCATGCGCGTGTACCAAGCACCAATTCCGTGTCTACTTGAAATTATTTTTTGCAAGTTTTTAACTTGATAAATAATTTATTTAAGAGTTTTATTTATGGAAAAATTCCTTTTTTGTTTTTAACTGTTTTACAAGAAACAAAACTCGTTTTATAAGAAAAAACCTAAGCCTAACTTGATTTGCAAGTTAATTTTCCTATAAATACAACTCGAAAATCTCTTTTCAAAACACACAAGCAGCGACCATCTCTAGGTCTTTTCTTCATCTTCTTTCTTTTATTTTCGTGCGGCGTTTTACTTCCATCCCCGTTGCTGAGTTTAAGAGTGGGTAACTTGTAATACATGTTTCGACCTATGCCCATGCGCGTGTACCAAGTACCCATTCCGTGTCTACTTGAAATTATTTTTTTCAAGTTTTTAACTTGATAAATAATTTATTTAAGAGTTTTATTTATGGAAAAATTCCTTTTTTGTGTTTAACTGTTTTACAAGAAACAAAACTCGTTTTATAAGAAAAAACCTAAGCCTAACTTGATTTGCAAGTTAATTTTCCTATAAATACAACTCGAAAATCTCTTTTCAAAACACACAAGCAGCGACCATCTCTAGGTCTTTTCTTCATCTTCTTGCTTTTATTTTCGTGTGGAGTTTTACTTCCATCCCCGTTGTTGAGTTTAAGAGTGGGTAACTTATAATACATGTTTCGACCCATGCCCATGCGCGTGTACCAAGCACCAATTCCGTGTCTACTTGAAATTAATTTTTGCAAGTTTTTAACTTGATAAATAATTTATTTAAGAGTTTTATTTATGGAAAAATTCCTTTTTTGTGTTTAACTGTTTTACAAGAAACAAAACTCGTTTTATAAGAAAAAACCTAAGCCTAACTTGATTTGCAAGTTAATTTTCCTATAAATACAACTCGAAAATCTCTTTTCAAAACACACAAGCAGCGACCATCTCTAGGTCTTTTCTTCATCTTCTTTCTTTTATTTTCGTGCGGCGTTTTACTTCCATCCCCGTTGCTGAGTTTAAGAGTGGGTAACTTGTAATACATGTTTCGACCTATGCCCATGCGCGTGTACCAAGTACCCATTCCGTGTCTACTTGAAATTATTTTTTTCAAGTTTTTAACTTGATAAATAATTTATTTAAGAGTTTTATTTATGGAAAAATTCCTTTTTTGTGTTTAACTGTTTTACAAGAAACAAAACTCGTTTTATAAGAAAAAACCTAAGCCTAACTTGATTTGCAAGTTAATTTTCCTATAAATACAACTCGAAAATCTCTTTTCAAAACACACAAGCAGCGACCATCTCTAGGTGTTTTCTTCATCTTCTTGCTTTTATTTTCGTGCGGTGTTTTACTTCCATCCCCGTTGATGAGTTTAAGAGTGGGTAACTTGTAATACATGTTTCGACCCATGCCCATGCGCGTGTACCAAGCACCAATTCCGTGTCTACTTGAAATTATTTTTTGCAAGTTTTTAACTTGATAAATAATTTATTTAAGAGTTTTATTTATGGAAAAATTCCTTTTTTGTGTTTAACTGTTTTACAAGAAACAAAACTCGTTTTATAAGAAAAAACCTAAACCTAACTTGATTTGCAAGTTAATTTTCCTATAAATACAACTCGAAAATCTCTTTTCAAAACACCCAAGCAGCGACCATCTCTAGGTCTTTTCTTCATCTTCTTGCTTTTATTTTCGTGCGGCGTTTTACTTCCATCCCCGTTGCTGAGTTTAAGAGTGGGTAACTTGTAATACATGTTTCGACCCATGCCCATGCGCGTGTACCAAGCACCAATTCCGTGTCTACTTGAAATTATTTTTTGCAAGTTTTTAACTTGATAAATAATTTATTTAAGAGTTTTATTTATGATAAAATTCCTTTTTTGTGTTAAACTGTTTTACAAGAAACAAAACTCGTTTTATAAGTAAAAACCTAAACCTAACTTTATTTGCAAGTTAATTTTCCTATAAATACAACTCGAAAATCTCTTTTCAAAACACACAAGCAGCGACCATCTCTAGGTCTTTTCTTCATCTTCTTGCTTTTATTTTCGTGCGGCGTTTTACTTCCATCCCCGTTGCTGAGTTTAAGAGTGGGTAACTTGTAATACATGTTTCGACCCATGCCCATGCGCGTGTACCAAGCACCAATTCCGTGTCTACTTGAAATTATTTTTTGCAAGTTTTTAACTTGATAAATAATTTATTTAAGACTTTTATTTATGGAAAATTCCTTTTTTGTGTTTAACTGTTTTACAAGAAACAAAACTCATTTTATAAGAAAAAACCTAAACCTAACTTGATTTGCAAGTTAATTTTCCTATAAATACAACTCGAAAATCTCTTTTCAAAACACACAAGCAGCGACCATCTCTAGGTCTTTTCTTCATCTTCTTGCTTTTATTTTCGTGCGGCGTTTTACTTCCATCCCCGTTGCTGAGTTTAAGAGTGGGTAACTTGTAATACATGTTTCGACCCATGCCCATGCGCGTGTACCAAGCACCAATTCCGTGTCTACTTGAAATTATTTTTCCAAGTTTTTAACTTGATAAATAATTTATTTAAGAGTTTTATTTATGGAAAAATTCCTTTTTTGTGTTTAACTGTTTTACAAGAAACAAAACTCGTTTTATAAGAAAAAACCTAAACCTAACTTGATTTGCAAGTTAATTTTCCTATAAATACAACTCGAAAATCTCTTTTCAAAACACACAAGAAGCGACCATCTCTAGGTATTTTCTTCATCTTCTTGATTTTATTTTCGTGCGGCGTTTTACTTCCATCCCCATTGCTGAGTTTAAGAGTGGGTAACTTGTAATACATGTTTCGACCCATGCCCATGCGCGTGTACCAAGCACCAATTCCGTGTCTACTTGAAATTATTTTTTGCAAGTTTTTAACTTGATAAATAATTTATTTAAGAGTTTTATTTATGGAAAAATTCCTTTTTTGTTTTTAACTGTTTTACAAGAAACAAAACTCGTTTTATAAGAAAAAACCTAAGCCTAACTTGATTTGCAAGTTAATTTTCCTATAAATACAACTCGAAAATCTCTTTTCAAAACACACAAGCAGCGACCATCTCTAGGTCTTTTCTTCATCTTCTTTCTTTTATTTTCGTGCGGCGTTTTACTTCCATCCCCGTTGCTGAGTTTAAGAGTGGGTAACTTGTAATACATGTTTCGACCTATGCCCATGCGCGTGTACCAAGTACCCATTCCGTGTCTACTTGAAATTATTTTTTTCAAGTTTTTAACTTGATAAATAATTTATTTAAGAGTTTTATTTATGGAAAAATTCCTTTTTTGTGTTTAACTGTTTTACAAGAAACAAAACTCGTTTTATAAGAAAAAACCTAAGCCTAACTTGATTTGCAAGTTAATTTTCCTATAAATACAACTCGAAAATCTCTTTTCAAAACACACAAGCAGCGAACATCTCTAGGTCTTTTCTTCATCTTCTTGCTTTTATTTTCGTGCGGCGTTTTACTTCCATCCCCGTTGCTGAGTTTAAGAGTGGGTAACTTGTAATACATGTTTCGACCCATGCCCATGCGCGTGTACCAAGCACTGATTCCGTGTCTACTTGAAATTATTTTTTGCAAGTTTTTAACTTGATAAATAATTTATTTAAGAGTTTTATTTATGGAAAAATTCCTTTTTTGTGTTTAACTGTTTTACAAGAAACAAAACTCGTTTTATAAGAAAAAACCTAAGCCTAACTTGATTTGCAAGTTAATTTTTCTATAAATACAACTCGAAAATGTCTTTTCAAAACACACAAGCAGCGACCATCTCTAGGTCTTTTCTTCATCTTCTTGATTTTATTTTCGTGTGGCGTTTTACTTCCATCCCCGTTGCTGAGTTGAAGAGTGGGTAACTTGTAATACATGTTTCGACCCATGCCCATGCGCGTGTACCAAGCACCAATTCCGTGTCTACTTGAAATTATTTTTTGAAATTTTTAACTTGAAAAATAATTTATTTAAGAGTTTTATTTATGGAAAAATTCCTTTTTTGTGTTTAACTGTTTTACAAGAAACAAAACTCGTTTTATAAGAAAAAACCTAAGCCTAACTTGATTTGCAAGTTATTTTTCCTATAAATACAACTCGAAAATCTCTTTTCAAAACACACAAGCAGCGACCATCTCTAGGTCTTTTCTTCATCTTCTTGCTTTTATTTTCGTGCGGCGTTTTACTTCCATCCCCGTTGCTGATTTTCAAAGTGGGTAACTTGTAATACATGTTTCGACCCATGCCCATGCGCGTGTACCAAGCACCAATTCCGTGTCTACTTGAAATTATTTTTTGCAAGTTGTTAACTTGATAAATAATTTATTTAAGAGTTTTATTTATGGAAAAATTCCTTTTTTGTGTTTAACTGTTTTACAAGAAACAAAACTCGTTTTATAAGAAAAAACCTAAGCCTAACTTGATTTGTAAGTTAATTTTCCTATAAATACAACTTGAAAATCTCTTTTCAAAACACACAAGCAGCGACTATCTCTAGGTCTTTTCTTCATCTTCTTGCTTTTATTTTCGTGCGGCGTTTTACTTCCATCCCCGTTGCTGAGTTTAAGAGTGGGTAACTTGTAATACATGTTTCGACCCATGCCCATGCGCGTGTACCAAGCACTGATTCCGTGTCTACTTGAAATTATTTTTTGCAAGTTTTTAACTTGATAAATAATTTATTTAAGAGTTTTATTTATGGAAAAATTCCTTTTTTGTGTTTAACTGTTTTACAAGAAACAAAACTCGTTTTATAAGAAAAAACCTAAGCCTAACTTGATTTGAAAGTTAATTTTTCTATAAATACAACTCGAAAATGTCTTTTCAAAACACACAAGCAGCGACCATCTCTAGGTCTTTTCTTCATCTTCTTGCTTTTATATTCGTGCATCGTTTTACTTTCATCCCCGTTGCTGAGTTTAAGAGTGGGTAACTTGTAATACATGTTTCGACCCATGCCCATGCGCGTGTACCAAGCACCAATTTCGTGTCTACTTGAAATTATTTTTTTCAAGTTTTTAACTTGATAAATAATTTATTTAAGAGTTTTATTTATGGAAAAATTCCTTTTTTGTGTTTAACTGTTTTACAAGAAACAAAACTCGTTTTATAAGAAAAAACCTAAGCCTAACTTGATTTGCATGTTAATTTTCCTATAAATACAACTCGAAAATCTCTTTTCAAAACACACAAGCAGCGACCATCTCTAGGTCTTTTCTTCATCTTCTTGCTTTTATTTTCGTGCGGCGTTTTACTTCCATCCCCGTTGCTGAGTTTAAGAGTGGGTAACTTGTAATACATGTTTCGACCCATGCCCATGCGCGTGTACCAAGCACCAATTCCGTGTCTACTTGAAATTATTTTTTGAAATTTTTTAACTTGAAAAATAATTTATTTAAGAGTTTTATTTATGGAAAAATTCCTTTTTTGTGTTTAACTTTTTTACAAGAAACAAAACTCATTTTATAAGAAAAAACCTAAGCCTAACTTGATTTGCAAGTTAATTTTCCTATAAATACAACTCGAAAATCTCTTTTCAAAACACACAAGCAGCGACCATCTCTAGGTCTTTTCTTCATCTTCTTGCTTTTATTTTCGTGCGGCGTTTTACTTCCATCCCCGTTGCTGATTTTCAAAGTGGGTAACTTGTAATACATGTTTCGACCCATGCCCATGCGCGTGTACCAAGCACCAATTCCGTGTCTACTTGAAATTATTTTTTGCAAGTTGTTAACTTGAGAAATAATTTATTTAAGAGTTTTATTTATAGAAAAATTCCTTTTTGGTGTTTAACTGTTTTACAAGAAACAAAACTCGTTTTATAAGAAAAAACCTAAGCCTAACTTGATTTGTAAGTTAATTTTCCTATAAATACAACTTGAAAATCTCTTTTCAAAACACACAAGCAGCGACCATCTCTAGGTGTTTTCTTCATCTTCTTGCTTTTATTTTCGTGCGGCGTTTTACTTCCATCCCCGTTGCTGAGTTTAAGAGTGGGTAACTTGTGATACATGTTTCGACTCATGCCCATGCGCGTGTACCAAGCACCGATTCCGTGTCTACTTGAAATTATTTTTTGCAAGTTTTTAACTTGATAAATAATTTATTTAAGAGTTTTATTTATGGAAAAATTCCTTTTTTGTGTTTAACTGTTTTACAAGAAACAAAACTCGTTTTATAAGAAAAAACCTAAGCCTAACTTGATTTGCAAGTTAATTTTTCTATAAATACAACTCGAAAATGTCTTTTCAAAACACACAAGCAGCGACCATCTCTAGGTCTTTTCTTCATCTTCTTGCTTTTATATTCGTGCAGCGTTTTACTTCCATCCCCGTTGCTGAGTTTAAGAGTGGGTAACTTGTAATACATGTTTCGACCCATGCCCATGCGCGTGTACCAAGCACCAATTCCGTGGCTACTTGAAATTATTTTTTGCAAGTTTTTAACTTGATAAATAATTTATTTAAGAGTTTTATTTATGGAAAATTTTTTTTTTGTGTTTAACTGTTTTACAAGAAACAAAACTTGTTTTATAAGAAAAAACCTAAGCCTAACTTGATTTGCAAGTTAATTTTCCTATAAATACAACTCGAAAATCTCTTTTCAAAACACACAAGCAGCGACCATCTCTAGGTATTTTCTTCATCTTCTTGCTTTTATTTTCGTGCGGCGTTTTACTTCCATCCCCGTTGCTGAGTTTAAGAGTGGGTAACTTGTAATACATGTTTCGACCCATGCCCATGCGCGTGTACCAAGCACAAATTCGGTGTCTACTTGAAATTATTTTTTGCAAGTTTTTAACTTGATAAATAATTTATTTAAGAGTTTTATTTATGGAAAAATTCCTTTTTTGTGTTTAACTGTTTTACAAGAAACAAAACTCGTTTTATAAGAAAAAACCTAAGACTAATTTGATTTGCAAGTTAATTTTCCTATAAATACAACTCGAAAATCTCTTTTCAAAACACACAAGCAGCGACCATCTCTAGGTCTTTTCTTCATCTTCTTGCTTTTATTTTCGTGTGGCATTTTACTTCCATCCCCGTTGCTGAGTTTAAGAGTGGGTAACTTGTAATACATGTTTCGACCTATGCCCATGCGCGTGTACCAAGCACCAATTCCGTGTCTACTTGAAATTATTTTTTTCAAGTTTTTAACTTGATAAATAATTTATTTAAGAGTTTTATTTATGGAAAAATTCCTTTTTTGTGTTTAACTGTTTTACAAGAAACAAAACACGTTTTATAAGAAAAAACCTAAGCCTAACTTGATTTGCAAGTTAATTTTCCTATAAATACAACTCGAAAATCTCTTTTCAAAACACACAAGCAGCGAACATCTCTAGGTCTTTTCTTCATCTTCTTGCTTTTATTTTCGTGCGGCGTTTTACTTCCATCCCCGTTGCTGAGTTTAAGAGTGGGTAACTTGTAATACATGTTTCGACCCATGCCCATGCGCGTGTACCAAGCACCAATTCCGTGTCTACTTGAAATTATTTTTTTCAAGTTTTTAACTTGATAAATAATTTATTTAAGAGTTTTATTTATGGAAAAATTCCTTTTTTGTGTTTAACTGTTTTACAAGAAACAAAACACGTTTTATAAGAAAAAACCTAAGCCTAACTTGATTTGCAAGTTAATTTTCCTATAAATACAACTCGAAAATCTCTTTTCAAAACACACAAGCAGCGAACATCTCTAGGTCTTTTCTTCATCTTCTTGCTTTTATTTTCGTGCGGCGTTTTACTTCCATCGCCGTTGCTGAGTTTAAGAGTGGGTAACTTGTAATACATGTTTCGACCCATGCCCATGCGCGTGTACCAAGCACAAATTCGGTGTCTACTTGAAATTATTTTTTGCAAGTTTTTAACTTGATAAATAATTTATTTAAGAGTCATTTATGGAAAAATTCCTTTTTTGTGTTTAACTGTTTTACAAGAAACAAAACTCGTTTTATAAGAAAAAACCTAAGACTAATTTGATTTGCAAGTTAATTTTCCTATAAATACAACTCGAAAATCTCTTTTCAAAACACACAAGCAGCGACCATCTCTAGGTCTTTTCTTCATCTTCTTGCTTTTATTTTCGTGTGGCGTTTTACTTCCATCCCCGTTGCTGAGTTTAAGAGTGGGTAACTTGTAATACATGTTTCGACCCATGCCCATGCGCGTGTACCAAGCACCAATTCCGTGTCTACTTGAAATTATTTTTTGAAAGTTTTTAACTTGAAAAATAATTTATTTAAGAGTTTTATTTATGGAAAAATTCCTTTTTTGTGTTTAACTGTTTTACAAGAAACAAAACACGTTTTATAAGAAAAAACCTAAGCCTAACTTGATTTGCAAGTTAATTTTCCTATAAATACAACTCGAAAATCTCTTTTCAAAACACACAAGCAGCGACCATCTCTAGGTCTTTTCTTCATCTTCTTGCTTTTATTTTCGTGCGGCGTTTTACTTCCATCCCCGTTGCTGATTTTCAAAGTGGGTAACTTGTAATACATGTTTCGACCCATGCCCATGCGCGTGTACCAAGCACCAATTCCGTGTCTACTTGAAATTATTTTTTGCAAGTTTGTAACTTGATAAATAATTTATTTAAGAGTTTTATTTATGGAAAAATTCCTTTTTTGTGTTTAACTGTTTTACAAGAAACAAAACTCGTTTTATAAGAAAAAACCTAAGCCTAACTTGATTTGTAAGTTAATTTTCCTATAAATACAACTTGAAAATGTCTTTTCAAAACACACAAGCAGCGACCATCTCTAGGTCTTTTCTTCATCTTCTTGCTTTTATTTTCGTGCGGCGTTTTACTTCCATCCCCGTTGCTGAGTTTAAGAGTGGGTAACTTGTAATACATGTTTCGACCCATGCCCATGCGCGTGTACCAAGCACCAATTCCGTGTCTACTTGAAATTATTTTTTTCAAGTTTTTAACTTGATAAATAATTTATTTAAGAGTTTTATTTATGGAAAAATTCCTTTTTTGTGTTTAACTGTTTTACAAGAAACAAAACACGTTTTATAAGAAAAAACCTAAGCCTAACTTGATTTGCAAGTTAATTTTCCTATAAATACAACTCGAAAATCTCTTTTCAAAACACACAAGCAGCGAACATCTCTAGGTCTTTTCTTCATCTTCTTGCTTTTATTTTCGTGCGGCGTTTTACTTCCATCCCCGTTGCTGAGTTTAAGAGTGGGTAACTTGTAATACATGTTTCGACCCATGCCCATGCGCGTGTACCAAGCACAAATTCGGTGTCTACTTGAAATTATTTTTTGCAAGTTTTTAACTTGATAAATAATTTATTTAAGAGTCATTTATGGAAAAATTCCTTTTTTGTGTTTAACTGTTTTACAAGAAACAAAACTCGTTTTATAAGAAAAAACCTAAGACTAATTTGATTTGCAAGTTAATTTTCCTATAAATACAACTCGAAAATCTCTTTTCAAAACACACAAGCAGCGACCATCTCTAGGTCTTTTCTTCATCTTCTTGCTTTTATTTTCGTGTGGCGTTTTACTTCCATCCCCGTTGCTGAGTTTAAGAGTGGGTAACTTGTAATACATGTTTCGACCCATGCCCATGCGCGTGTACCAAGCACCAATTCCGTGTCTACTTGAAATTATTTTTTGAAAGTTTTTAACTTGAAAAATAATTTATTTAAGAGTTTTATTTATGGAAAAATTCCTTTTTTGTGTTTAACTGTTTTACAAGAAACAAAACACGTTTTATAAGAAAAAACCTAAGCCTAACTTGATTTGCAAGTTAATTTTCCTATAAATACAACTCGAAAATCTCTTTTCAAAACACACAAGCAGCGACCATCTCTAGGTCTTTTCTTCATCTTCTTGCTTTTATTTTCGTGCGGCGTTTTACTTCCATCCCCGTTGCTGATTTTCAAAGTGGGTAACTTGTAATACATGTTTCGACCCATGCCCATGCGCGTGTACCAAGCACCAATTCCGTGTCTACTTGAAATTATTTTTTGCAAGTTTGTAACTTGATAAATAATTTATTTAAGAGTTTTATTTATGGAAAAATTCCTTTTTTGTGTTTAACTGTTTTACAAGAAACAAAACTCGTTTTATAAGAAAAAACCTAAGCCTAACTTGATTTGTAAGTTAATTTTCCTATAAATACAACTTGAAAATGTCTTTTCAAAACACACAAGCAGCGACCATCTCTAGGTCTTTTCTTCATCTTCTTGCTTTTATTTTCGTGCGGCGTTTTACTTCCATCCCCGTTGCTGAGTTTAAGAGTGGGTAACTTGTAATACATGTTTCGACCCATGCCCATGCGCGTGTACCAAGCACCGATTCCGTGTCTACTTGAAATTATTTTTTGCAAGTTTTTAACTTGATAAATAATTTATTTAAGAGTTTTATTTATGGAAAAATTCCTTTTTTGTGTTTAACTGTTTTACAAGAAACAAAACTCGTTTTATAAGAAAAAACCTAAGCCTAACTTGATTTGCAAGTTAATTTTTCTATAAATACAACTCGAAAATGTCTTTTGAAAACACACATGCAGCGACCATCTCTAGGTCTTTTCTTCATCTTCTTGCTTTTATATTCGTGCAGCGTTTTACTTTCATCCCCGTTGCTGAGTTTAAGAGTGGGTAACTTGTAATACATGTTTTGACCCATGCCCATGCGCGTGTACCAAGCACCAATTCCGTGTCTACTTGAAATTATTTTTTTCAAGTTTTTAACTTGATAAATAATTTATTTAAGATTTTTATTTATGGAAAAATTACTTTTTTGTGTTTAACTGTTTTACAAGAAACAAAACTCGTTTTATAAGAAAAAACCTAAGCCTAACTTGATTTGCAAGTTAATTTTCCTATAAATACAACTCGAAAATCTCATTTAAAAACACACAAGCAGCGACCATCTCTATGTCTTTTCTTCATCTTCTTGCTTTTATTTTCGTGCGGCGTTTTACTTCCATCCCCGTTGCTGAGTTTAAGAGTGGGTAACTTGTAATACATGTTTCGACCCATGCCCATGCGCGTGTACCAAGCACCAATTCCATGTCTACTTGAAATTATTTTTTGAAAGTTTTTAACTTGATAAATAATTTATTTAAGAGTTTTATTTATGGAAAAATTACTTTTTTGTGTTTAACTGTTTTACAAGAAACAAAACTCGTTTTATAATAAAAAACCTAAGCCTAACTTGATTTGCAAGTTAATTTTCCTATAAATACAACTCGAAAATCTCTTTTCAAAACACACAAGCAGCGACCATCTCTAGGTCTTTTCTTCAACTTCTTGCTTTTATTTTCGTGCGGCGTTTTACTTCCATCCCCGTTGCTGAGTTTAAGAGTGGGTAACTTGTAATACATGTTTCGACCCTTGCCCATGCGCGTGTACCAAGCACCAATTCCGTGTCTACTTGAAATTATTTTTTGCAAGTTTTTAACTTGATAAATAATTTATTTAAGAGTTTTATTTATGCAAAAATTCCTTTTTTGTGTTTAACTGTTTTACAAGAAACAAAACTCGTTTTATAAGAAAAAACCTAAACCTAACTTGATTTGCAAGTTAATTTTCTTATAAATACAACTCGAAAATCTCTTTTCAAAACACACAAGCAGCGACCATCTCTAGGTCTTTTCTTCATCTTCTTGCTTTTATTTTCGTGCGGCGTTTTACTTCCATCCCCGTTGCTGAGTTTAAGAGTGGGTAACTTGTAATACATGTTTCGACCCATGCCCATGCGCGTGTACCAAGCACCAATTCCGTGTCTACTTGAAATTATTTTTTGAAAGTTTTTAACTTGAAAAATAATTTATTTAAGCGTTTTATTTATGGAAAAATTCCTTTTTTGTGTTATACTGTTTTACAGGAAACAAAACTCGTTTTATAAGAAAAAACCTAAGCCTAACTTGATTTGCAAGTTAATTTTCCTATAAATACAACTCGAAAATCTCTTTTCAAAACACACAAGTAGCGACCATCTCTAGGTCTTTTCTTCATCTTCTTGCTTTTATTTTCGTGCGGCGTTTTACTTCATCCCCCTTTCCTAAGTTTAAGAGTGGGTAACTTGTAATACATGTTTCAACCCATGCCCATGCGCGTGTACCAAGCACCAATTCCGTGTCTACTTGAAATTATTTTTTTCAAGTTTTTAACTTGATAAATAATTTATTTAAGAGTTTTATTTATGGAAAAATTCCTTTTTTGTGTTTAACTGTTTTACAAGAAACAAAACTCGTTTTATAAGAAAAAACCTAAGCCTAACTTGATTTGCAAGTTAATTTTCCTATCAATACAACTCGAAAATATCTTTTCAAAACACACAAGCAGCGAACATCTCTAGGTATTTTCTTCATCTTCTTGCTTTTATTTTCGTGCGGTGTTTTACTTTCATCCCCGTTGCTGAGTTTAAGAGTGGGTAACTTGTAATACATGTTTCGACCCATACCCATGCGCGTGTACCAAGCACCAATTCCGTGTCTACTTGAAATTATTTTTTGCAAGTTTTTAACTTGATAAATAATTTATTTAAGAGTTTTGTTTATGGAAAAATTCCTTTTTTGTGTTTAACTGTTTTACAAGAAACAAAACTCGTTTTATAAGAAAAAACCTAAGCCTAACTTGATTTGCAAGTTAATTTTCCTATAAATACAACTCGAAAATCTCTTTTCAAAACACACAAGCAGTGAACATCTCTAGGTATTTTCTTCATCTTCTTGCTTTTATTTGCGTGCGGTGTTTTACTTTCATCCCCGTTGCTGAGTTTAAGAGTGGGTAACTTGTAATACATGTTTCGACCCATACCCATGCGCGTGTACCAAGCACCAATTCCGTGTCTACTTGAAATTATTTTTTTTCAAGTTTTTAACTTGATAAATAATTTATTTAAGCGTTTTATTTATGGAAAAATTCCTTTTTTGTGTTTAACTGTTTTACAGGAAATAAAACTCGTTTTATAAGAAAAAACCTAAGCCTAACTTGATTTGCAAGTTAATTTTCCTATAAATACAACTCGAAAATCTCTTTTCAAAACACACAACCAGCGACCATCTCTAGGTCTTTTCTTTATCTTCTTGCTTTTATTTTCGTGCGGCGTTTTACTTCATCCCCCTTTCCTAAGTTTAAGAGTGGGTAACTTGTAATACATTTTTCAACCCATGCCCATGCGCGTGTACCAAGCACCAATTCCGTGTCTACTTGAAATTATTTTTTGTTTTTAACTGTTTTACAAGAAACAAAACTCGTTTTATAAGAAAAAACCTAAGCCTAACTTGATTTGCAAGTTAATTTTCCTATAAATACAACTCGAAAATCTCTTTTCAAAACACACAAGCAGCGAACATCTCTAGGTATTTTCTTCATATTCTTGCTTTTATTTTCGTGCGGTGTTTTAATTTCATCCATGTTGCTGAGTTTAAGAGTGGGTAACTTGTAATACATGTTTCGACCCATGCCCATGCGCGTGTACCAAGAACCAATTCCGTGTCTACTTGAAATTATATTTTGCAAGTTTTTAACTTGATAAATAATTTATTTAAGAGTTTTATTTATGGAAAAATTACTTTTTTGTTTTTAACTGTTTTACAAGAAACAAAACTCGTTTTATAAGAAAAAACCTAAGCCTAACTTGATTTGCAAGTTAATTTTCCTATAAATACAACTCGAAAATCTCTTTTCAAAACACACAAGCAGCTACCATCTCTAGGTCTTTTCTTCATCTTCTTGCTTTTATTTTCGTGCGGCGTTTTACTTCCATCCCCGTTGCTGAGTTTAAGAGTGGGTAACTTGTAATACATGTTTCGACCCATGCCCATGCGCGTGTACCAAGCACTGATTCCGTGTCTACTTGAAATTATTTTTTGCAAGTTTTTAACTTGATAAATAATTTATTTAAGAGTTTTATTTATGGAAAAATTCCTTTTTTGTGTTTAACTGTTTTACAAGAAACAAAACTCGTTTTATAAGAAAAAACCCAAGCCTAACTTGATTTGCAAGTTAATTTTCCTATAAATACAACTCGAAAATCTCTTTTCAAAACACACAAGCAGCGACCATCTCTAGGTCTTTTCTTCATCTTCTTGCTTTTATTTTCGTGCGGCGTTTTACTTCCATCCCCGTTGCTGAGTTTAAGAGTGGGTAACTTGTAATACATGTTTCGACCCATGCCCATGCGCGTGTACCAAGCACCAATTCCGTGTCTACTTGAAATTATTTTTCCAAGTTTTTAACTTGATAAATAATTTATTTAAGAGTTTTATTTATGGAAAAATTCCTTTTTTGTGTTTAACTGTTTTACAAGAAACAAAACTCGTTTTATAAGAAAAAACCTAAACCTAACTTGATTTGCAAGTTAATTTTCCTATAAATACAACTCGAAAATCTCTTTTCAAAACACACAAACAGCGACCATCTCTAGGTCTTTTCTTCATCTTCTTTCTTTTATTTTCGTGCGGCGTTTTACTTCCATCCCCGTTGCTGAGTTTAAGAGTGGGTAACTTGTAATACATGTTTCGACCCATGCCCATGCGCGTGTACCAAGCACCAATTCCGTGTCTACTTGAAATTATTTTTTGCAAGTTTTTAACTTGATAAATAATTTATTTAAGAGTTTTATTTATGGAAAAATTACTTTTTTTTGTTTAATTGATTTACAAGAAACAAAACTCGTTTTATAAGAAAAAACCTAAGCCTAACTTGATTTGCAAGTTAATTTTCCTATAAATACAACTCGAAAATCTCTTTTCAAAACACACAAGCAGCGACCATCTCTAGGTCTTTTCTTCAACTTCTTGCTTTTATTTTCGTGCGGCGTTTTACTTCCATCCCCGTTGCTGAGTTTAAGAGTAGGTAACTTGTAATACATGTTTCGACCCATGCCCATGCGCGTGTACCAAGCACAAATTCCGTGTCTACTTGAAATTAATTTTTGCAAGTTTTTAACTTGATAAATAATTTATTTAAGAGTTTTATTTATGGAAAAATTCCTTTTTTGTGTTTAACTGTTTTACAAGAAACAAAACTCGTTTTATAAGAAAAAACCTAAGCCTAACTTGATTTGCAAGTTAATTTTCCTATTTTCCCATTTGGAAGATAGAGGAGCGAAACAATCAACCTATTAATATTGGAAGACCAAAAAGATTCTTCCGATGTATCATTTCTGGGTCCTATGGAATTCATAGGTATAGGAAGAAGCCCCATCAAATAGAGATTTTTTCTTTCGACCATATTTCGATTGTTAATACGATATATAAGGACCGCTACTACAAGCAGTACTACACCTTTGATCGTGAAATATCGATTGCTTGTTGAACCCTGTGAATACAACTCGAAAATCTCTTTTCAAAACACACAAGCAGCAACCATCTCTAGGTCTTTTCTTCATCTTCTTTCTTTTATTTTCGTGCGGCGTTTTACTTCCATCCCCGTTGCTGAGTTTAAGAGTGGGTAACTTGTAATACATGTTTCGACCCATGCCCATGCGCGTGTACCAAGCACCAATTCCGTGTCTACTTGAAATTATTTTTTGCAAGTTTTTAACTTGATAAATAATTTATTTAAGAGTTTTATTTTTGGAAAAATTCCTTTTTTGTGTTTAACTGTTTTACAAGAAACAAAACTCGTTTTATAAGAAAAAAACTAAACCTAACTTGATTTGCAAGTTAATTTTCCTATAAATACAACTCGAAAATCACTTTTCGAAACACATAAGCAGCGACCATCTCTAGGTCTTTTCTTCATCTTCTTGCTTTTATTTTCGTGCGGCGTTTTACTTCCATCCCCGTTGCTGAGTTTAAGAGTGGGTAACTTGTAATACATTTTTCGACCCATGCCCATGCGCGTGTACCAAGCACCAATTCCGTGTCTACTTGAAATTATTTTTTGCAAGTTTTTAACTTGATAAATAATTTATTTAAGAGTTTTATTTATGATAAAATTCCTTTTTTGTGTTTAACTGTTTTACAAGAAACAAAACTCGTTTTATAAGAAAAAACCTAAACCTAACTTGATTTGCAAGTTAATTTTCCTATAAATACAACTCGAAAATCTCTTTTCAAAACACACAAGCAGCGACCATCTCTAGGTCTTTTCTTCAACATCTTGCTTTTATTTTCGTGCGGCGTTTTACTTCCATCCCCGTTGCTGAGTTTAAGAGTGGGTAACTTGTAATACATGTTTCGACCCATGCCCATGCGCGTGTACCAAGCACCAATTCCGTGTCTACTTGAAATTATTTTTTGCAAGTTTTTAACTTGATAAATAATTTATTTAAGAGTTTTATTTATGGAAAAATTCATTTTTTGTGTTTAACTGTTTTACAAGAAACAAAACTCGTTTTATAAGAAAAAACCTAAACCTAACTTGATTTGCAAGTTAATTTTCCTATAAATACAACTCGAAAATCTCTTTTCAAAACACACAAGCAGCGACCATCTCTAGGTCTTTTCTTCATCTTCATGCTTTTATTTTCGTGCGGCGTTTGACTTCCATCCCCGTTGCTGAGTTTAACAGTGGGTAACTTGTAATACATGTTTCGACCCATGCCCATGCGCGTGTACCAAGCACCAATTCCGTGTCTACTTGAAATTATTTTTTGCAAGTTTTTAACTTGATAAATAATTTATTTAAGAGTTTTATTTATGGAAAAATTCCTTTTTTGTGTTTAACTGTTTTACAAGAAACAGAACTCGTTTTATAAGAAAAAACCTAAGCCTAACTTGATTTGCAAGTTAATTTTCCTATAAATACAACTCGAAAATCTCTTTTCAAAACACACAAGCAGCGACCATCTCTAGGTCTTTTCTTCATCTTCTTGCTTTTATTTTCGTGTGGAGTTTTACTTCCATCCCCGTTGTTGAGTTTAAGAGTGGGTAACTTATAATACATGTTTCGACCCATGCCCATGCGCGTGTACCAAGCACCAATTCCGTGTCTACTTGAAATTAATTTTTGCAAGTTTTTAACTTGATAAATAATTTATTTAAGAGTTTTATTTATGGAAAAATTCCTTTTTTGTGTTTAACTGTTTTACAAGAAACAAAACTCGTTTTATAAGAAAAAACCTAAGCCTAACTTGATTTGCAAGTTAATTTTCCTATTTTCCCATTTGGAAGATAGAGGAGCGAAACAATCAACCTATTAATATTGGAAGACCAAAAAGATTCTTCCGATGTATCATTTCTGGGTCCTATGGAATTCATAGGTATAGGAAGAAGCCCCATCAAATAGAGATTTTTTCTTTCGACCATATTTCGATTGTTAATACGATATATAAGGACCGCTACTACAAGCAGTACTACACCTTTGATCGTGAAATATCGATTGCTTGTTGAACCCTGTGAATACAACTCGAAAATCTCTTTTCAAAACACACAAGCAGCAACCATCTCTAGGTCTTTTCTTCATCTTCTTTCTTTTATTTTCGTGCGGCGTTTTACTTCCATCCCCGTTGCTGAGTTTAAGAGTGGGTAACTTGTAATACATGTTTCGACCCATGCCCATGCGCGTGTACCAAGCACCAATTCCGTGTCTACTTGAAATTATTTTTTGCAAGTTTTTAACTTGATAAATAATTTATTTAAGAGTTTTATTTTTGGAAAAATTCCTTTTTTGTGTTTAACTGTTTTACAAGAAACAAAACTCGTTTTATAAGAAAAAAACTAAACCTAACTTGATTTGCAAGTTAATTTTCCTATAAATACAACTCGAAAATCACTTTTCGAAACACATAAGCAGCGACCATCTCTAGGTCTTTTCTTCATCTTCTTGCTTTTATTTTCGTGCGGCGTTTTACTTCCATCCCCGTTGCTGAGTTTAAGAGTGGGTAACTTGTAATACATTTTTCGACCCATGCCCATGCGCGTGTAACAAGCACCAATTCCGTGTCTACTTGAAATTATTTTTTGCAGGTTTTTAACTTGATAAATAATTTATTTAAGAGTTTTATTTATGGAAAAATTCCTTTTTTGTGTTTAACTGTTTTACAAGAAACAAAACTCGTTTTATAAGAAAAAACCTAAACCTAACTTGATTTGCAAGTTAATTTTCCTATAAATACAACTCGAAAATCTCTTTTCAAAACACACTAACAGCGACCATCTCTAGGTATTTTCTTCATCTTCTTGCTTTTATTTTCGTGCGGCGTTTTACTTCCATCCCCGTTGCTGAGTTTAAGAGTGGGTAACTTGTAATACATGTTTCGACCCATTCCCATGCGCGTGTACCAAGCACCAATTCCGTGTCTACTTGAAATTATTTTTTGCAAGTTTTTAACTTGATAAATAATTTATTTAAGAGTTTTATTTATGGAAAAATTACTTTTTTGTGTTTAATTGATTTACAAGAAACAAAACTCGTTTTATAAGAAAAAACCTAAGCCTAACTTGATTTGCAAGTTAATTTTCATATAAATACAACTCGAAAATCTCTTTTCAAAACACACAAGCAGCGACCATCTCTAGGTCTTTTCTTCAACTTCTTGCTTTTATTTTCGTGCGGCGTTTTACTTCCATCCCCGTTGCTGAGTTTAAGAGTAGGTAACTTGTAATACATGTTTCGACCCATGCCCATGCGCGTGTACCAAGCACAAATTCCGTGTTTACTTGAAATTATTTTTTGCAAGTTTTTAACTTGATAAATAATTTATTTAAGAGTTTTATTTATGGAAAAATTCCTTTTTTGTGTTTAACTGTTTTACAAGAAACAAAACTCGTTTTATAAGAAAAAACCTAAGCCTAACTTGATTTGCAAGTTAATTTTCCTATTTTCCCTTTTGGAAGATAGAGGAGCGAAACAATCAACCTATTAATATTGGAAGACCAAAAAGATTCTTCCGATGTATCATTTCTGGGTCCTATGGAATTCATAGGTATAGGAAGAAGCCCCATCAAATAGAGATTTTTTCTTTCGACCATATTTCGATTGTTAATACGATATATAAGGACCGCTACTACAAGCAGTACTACACCTTTGATCGTGAAATATCGATTGCTTGTTGAACCCTGTGAATACAACTCGAAAATCTCTTTTCAAAACACACAAGCAGCAACCATCTCTAGGTCTTTTCTTCATCTTCTTGCTTTTATTTTCGTGCGGCGTTTTACTTCCATCCCCGTTGCTGAGTTTAAGAGTGGGTAACTTGTAATACATGTTTCGACCCATGCCCATGCGCGTGTACCAAGCACCAATTCCGTGTCTACTTGAAATTATTTTTTGCAAGTTTTTAACTTGATAAATAATTTATTTAAGAGTTTTATTTTTGGAAAAATTCCTTTTTTGTGTTTAACTGTTTTACAAGAAACAAAACTCGTTTTATAAGAAAAAACCTAAGCCTAACTTGATTTGCAAGTTAATTTTCCTATAAATACAACTCGAAAATCTCTTTTCAAATCACACAAGCAGCGACCATCTCTAGGTCTTTTCTTCAACTTCTTGCTTTTATTTTCGTGCAGCGTTTTACTTCCATCCCCGTTGCTGAGTTTAAGAGTGGGTAACTTGTAATACATGTTTCGACCCATGCCCATGCGCGTGTACCAAGCACCAATTTCGTGTCTACTTGAAATTATTTTTTGCAAGTTTTTAATTTGATAAATAATTTATTTAAGAGTTTTATTTATGGAAAAATTTCTTTTTTGTGTTTAACTGTTTTACAAGAAACAAAACTCGTTTTATAAGAAAAAACCTAAACCTAACTTGATTTCAAGTTAATTTTCCTATAAATACAACTCGAAAATCTCTTTTCAAAACACACAAGCAGCGACCATCTCTAGGTCTTTTCTTCAACTTCTTGCTTTTATTTTCGTGCGGCGTTTTACTTCCATCCCCGTTGCTGAGTTTAAGAGTGGGTAACTTGTAATACATGTTTCGACCCATGCCCATGCGCGTGTACCAAGCACCAATTCCGTGTCTACTTGAAATTATTTTTTGCATTTTTATAACTTGATAAATAATTTATTTAAGAGTTTTATTTATGGAAAAATTCCTTTTTTGTGTTTAACTGTTTTACAAGAAACAAAACTCGTTTTATAAGAAAAAACCTAAACCTAACTTGATTTGCATGTTAATTTTCCTATAAATACAACTCGAAAATCTGTTTTCAAAACACACAAGCAGCGACCATCTCTAGGTCTTTTCTTCATCTTCTTGCTTTTATTTTCGTGGGGCATTTTACTTCCATCCCCGTTGCTGAGTTTAAGAGTGGGTAACTTGTAATACATGTTTCGACCCATGCCCATGCGCGTGTACCAAGCACCAATTCCGTGTTTACTTGAAATTATTTTTTGCAAGTTTTTAACTTGATAAATAATTTAATTATGGAAAATTCCTTTTTTGTGTTTAACTGTTTTACAAGAAACAAAACTCGTTTTATAAGAAAAAACTTAAACCTAACTTGATTTGCAAGTTAATTTTCCTATAAATACAACTCGAAAATCTCTTTTCAAAACACACAAGCAGCGACCATCTCTAGGTCTTTTCTTCATCTTCTTGCTTTTATTTTCGTGCGGCGTTTTACTTCCATCCCCGTTGCTGAGTTTAAGAGTGGGTAACTTGTAATACATGTTTCGACCCATGACCATGCGCGTGTACCAAGCACCAATTCCGTGTCTACTTGAAATTATTTTTTGCAAGTTTTTAACTTGATAAATAATTTATTTAAGAGTTTTATTTATGGAAAAATTCCTTTTTTGTGTTTAACTGTTTTACAAGAAACAAAACTCGTTTTATAAGAAAAAACCTAAGCCTAACTTGATTTGCAAGTTAATTTTCCTAGAAATACAACTCGAAAATCTCTTTTCAAAACACACAAGCAGCGACCATCTCTAGGTCTTTTCTTCATCTTCTTGCTTTTATTTTCGTGCGGCGTTTTACTTCCATCCCCGTTGCTGAGTTTAAGAGTTGGTAACTTGTAATACATGTTTCGACCCATGCCCATGCGCGTGTCCCAAGCACCAATTCCGTGTCTACTTGAAATTATTTTTTGCAAGTTTTTAACTTGATAAATAATTTATTTAAGAGTTTTATTTATGGAAAAACTCCTTTTTTGTGTTTAACTGTTTTACAAGAAACAAAACTCTATTATAAGAAAAAACCTAAGCCTAACTTGATTTGCAAGTTAATTTTCCTATAAATACAACTCGAAGATCTCTTTTCAAAACACACAAGCAGCGACCATCTCTAGGTCTTTTGTTCATCTTCTTGCTTTTATTTTCCTGCGGCGTTTTACTTCCATCCCCGTTGCTGAGTTTAAGAGTTGGTAACTTGTAATACATGTTTCGACCCATGCCCATGCGCGTGTCCCAAGCACCAATTCCGTGTCTACTTGAAATTATTTTTTGCAAGTTTTTAACTTGATAAATAATTTATTTAAGAGTTTTATTCATGGAAAAATTCCTTTTTTGTGTTTAACTGTTTTACAAGAAACAAAACTCGTTTTATAAGAAAAAACCCAAGCCTAACTTGATTTGCAAGTTAATTTTCCTATAAATACAACTCGAAAATCTCTTTTCAAAACACACAAGCAGCGACCATCTCTAGGTGTTTTCTTCATCTTCTTGCTTTTATTTTCGTGCGGCGTTTTACTTCCATCCCCGTTGCTGAGTTTAAGAGTGGGTAACTTGTAATACATGTTTCGACCCATGCCCATGCGCGTGTACCAAGCACCAATTCCGTGTCTACTTGAAATTATTTTTTGCAAGTTTTTAACTTGATAAATAATTTATTTAAGAGTTTTATTTATGGAAAAATTCCTTTTTTGTGTTTAACTGTTTTACAAGAAACAAAACTCGTTTTATAAGAAAAAACCTAAGCCTAACTTGATTTGCAAGTTCATTTTCCTAGAAATACAACTCGAAAATCTCTTTTCAAAACACACAAGCAGCGACCATCTCTAGGTCTTTTCTTCATCTTCTTGCTTTTATTTTCGTGCGGCGTTTTACTTCCATCCCCGTTGCTGAGTTTAAGAGTGGGTAACTTGTAATACATGTTTCGACCCATGCCCATGCGCGTGTACCAAGCACCAATTCCGTGTCTACTTGAAATTATTTTTTGCAAGTTTTTAACTTGATAAATAATTTATTTAAGAGTTTCGTTTATGGAAAAATTCATTTTTTGTGTTTAACTGTTTTACAAGAAACAAAACTCTTTTTATAAGAAAAAACCTAAGCCTAACTTGATTTGCAAGTTAATTTTCCTATAAATACAACTCGAAAATCTCTTTTCAAAACACACAAGCCGCTACCATCTCTAGGTCTTTTCTTCATCTTCTTGCTTTTATTTTCGTGCGGCGTTTTACTTCCATCCCCGTTGCTGAGTTTAAGAGTGGGTAACTTCTAATACATGTTTCGACCCATGCCCATGCGCGTGTACCAAGCACCAATTTCGTGTCTACTTGAAATTATTTTTTGCAAGTTTTTAATTTGATAAATAATTTATTTAAGAGTTTTATTTATGGAAAAATTACTTTTTTGTGTTTAACTGTTTTACAAGAAACAAAACTCGTTTTATAAGAAAAAACCTAAACCTAACTTGATTTCAAGTTAATTTTCCTATAAATACAACTCGAAAATCTCTTTTCAAAACACACAAGCAGCGACCATCTCTAGGTCTTTTCTTCAACTTCTTGCTTTTATTTTCGTGCGGCGTTTTACTTCCATCCCCGTTGCTGAGTTTAAGAGTGGGTAACTTGTAATACATGTTTCGACCCATGCCCATGCGCGTGTACCAAGCACCAATTCCGTGTCTACTTGAAATTATTTTTTGCAAGTTTTTAACTTGATAAATAATTTATTTAAGAGTTTTATTTATGGAAAAATTCCTTTTTTGTGTTTAACTGTTTTACAAGAAACAAAACTCGTTTTATAACAAAAAACCTAAGCCTAACTTGATTTCAAGTTAATTTTCCTATAAATACAACTCGAAAATCTCTTTTCAAAACACACAAGCAGCGACCATCTCTAGGTCTTTTCTTCATCTTCTTGCTTTTATTTTCGTGCGGCGTTTTACTTCCATCCCCGTTGCTGAGTTTAAGAGTGGGTAACTTGTAATACATGTTTCGACACATGCCCATGCGCGTGTACCAAGCACCAATTCCGTGTCTACTTGAAATTATTTTTTGCAAGTTTTTAACTTGATAAATAATTTATTTAAGAGTTTCGTTTATGGAAAAATTCATTTTTTGTGTTTAACTGTTTTACAAGAAACAAAACTCGTTTTATAAGAAAAAACCTAAGCCTAACTTGATTTGCAAGTTAATTTTCCTATAAATACAACTCGAAAATCTCTTTTCAAAACACACAAGCCGCTACCATCTCTAGGTCTTTTCTTCATCTTCTTGCTTTTATTTTCGTGCGGCGTTTTACTTCCATCCCCGTTGCTGAGTTTAAGAGTGGGTAACTTGTAATACATGTTTCGACCCATGCCCATACGCGTGAACCAAGCACCAATTCCGAGTCTACTTGAAATTATTTTTTGCAAGTTTTTAACTTGATAAATAATTTATTTAAGAGTTTTATTTATGGAAAAATTCCTTTTTTATGTTTAACTGTTTTACAAGAAACAAAACTCGTTTTATAAGAAAAAACCTAAGCCTAACTTGATTTGCAAGTTAATTTTCATATAAATACAACTCGAAAATCTCTTTTCAAAACACACAAGCAGCGACCATCTCTAGGTCTTTTCTTCATCTTCTTGCTTTTATTTTCGTGCGGCGTTTTACTTCCATCCCCGTTGCTGAGTTTAAGAGTGGGTAACTTGTAATACATGTTTCGACCCATGACCATGCGCGTGTACCAAGCACCAATTCCGTGTCTACTTGAAATTATTTTTTGCAAGTTTTTAACTTGATAAATAATTTATTTAAGAGTTTTATTTATGGAAAAATTCCTTTTTTGTGTTTAACTGTTTTACAAGAAACAAAACTCGTTTTATAAGAAAAAACCTAAGCCTAACTTGATTTGAAAGTTAATTTTCCTATAAATACAACTCGAAAATCTCTTTTCAAAACACACAAGCAGCGACCAACTCTAGGTCTTTTCTTCATCTTCTTGCTTTTATTTTCGTGCGGCGTTTTACTTCCATCCCCGTTGCTGAGTTTAAGAGTGGGTAACTTGTAATACATGTTTCGACCCATGACCATGCGCGTGTACCAAGCACCAATTCCGTGTCTACTTGAAATTATTTTTTGCAAGTTTTTAACTTGATAAATAATTTATTTAAGAGTTTTATTTATGGAAAAATTCCTTTTTTGTGTTTAACTGTTTTACAAGAAACAAAACTCGTTTTATAAGAAAAAACCTAAGCCTAACTTGATTTGCAAGTTAATTTTCCTATAAATACAACTCGAAAATCTCTTTTCAAAACACACAAACAGCGACCATGTCTAGGTCTTTTCTTCATCTTATTGCTTTTATTTTCGTGCGGCGTTTTACTTGCATCCCCGTTGCTGAGTTTAAGAGTGGGTAACTTGTAATACATGTTTCGACCCATGCCCATGCGCGTGTACCAAGCACCAATTCCGTGTCTACTTGAAATTATTTTTTTCAAGTTTTTAACTTGATAAATAATTTATTTAAGCGTTTTATTTATGGAAAAATTCATTTTTTGTGTTTAACTGTTTTACAAGAAACAAAACTCGTTTTATAAGAAAAAACCTAAGCCTAACTTCATTTGCAAGTTAAATTTCCTATAAATACAACTCGAAAATCTCTTTTCAAAACACACAAGCAGCAACCATCTCTAGGTCATTTCTTCATCTTCTTGCTTTTATTTTCGTGCGACGTTTTACTTCATCCCCCTTTACTAAGTTTAAGAGTGGGTAACTTGTAATACATGGTTCAACCCATGCCCATGCGCGTGTACCAAGCACCAATTCCGTGTCTACTTGAAATTCTTTTTTGAAAGTTTTTAACTTGATAAATAATTTATTTAAGAGTTTTATTTATGGAAAAATTCCTTTTTTGTGTTTAACTGTTTTACAAGAAAAAAAACTCGTTTTATAAGAAAAAACCTAAACCTAACTTGATTTGCAAGTTAATTTTCCTATAAATACAACTCGAAAATCTCTTTTCAAAATACACAAACAGCGACCATGTCTAGGTCTTTAATTCATCTTATTGCTTTTATTTTCGTGCGGCGTTTTACTTCCATCCCCGTTGCTGAGTTTAAGAGTGGGTAACTTGTAATACATGTTTCGACCCATGCCCATGCGCGTGTACCAAGCACCAATTCCGTGTCTACTTGAAATTATTTTTTTCAAGTTTTTAACTTGATAAATAATTTATTTAAGCGTTTTATTTATGGAAAAATTCCTTTTTTGTGTTTAACTGTTTTACAAGAAACAAAACTCGTTTTATAAGAAAAAACCTAAGCCTAACTTCATTTGCAAGTTAATTTTCCTATAAATACAACTCGAAAATCTCTTTTCAAAACACACAAGCAGCAACCATCTCTAGGTCATTTCTTCATCTTCTTGCTTTTATTTTCGTGCGACGTTTTACTTCATCCCCCTTTACTAAGTTTAAGAGTGGGTAACTTGTAATACATGGTTCAACCCATGCCCATGCGCGTGTACCAAGCACCAATTCCGTGTCTACTTGAAATTCTTTTTTGAAAGTTTTTAACTTGATAAATAATTTATTTAAGAGTTTTATTTATGGAAAAATTCCTTTTTTGTGTTTAACTGTTTGACAAGAAACAAAACTCGTTTTATAAGAAAAAACCTAAGCCTAACTTGATTTGCAAGTTAATTTTCCTATAAATACAACTCGAAAATCTCTTTTCAAAACACACAAGCAGCGACCATCTCTAGGTATTTTCTTCATCTTCTTGCTTTTATTTTCGTGCGGCGTTTTACTTCCATCCCCGTTGCTGAGTTTAAGAGTGGGTAACTTGTAATACATGTTTCGACCCATGCCCATGCGCGTGTACCAAGCACCAATTCCGTGTCTACTTGAAATTATTTTCTGCAAGTTTTTAACTTGATAAATAATATATTTATGAGTTTTATTTATGGAAAAATTCCTTTTTTGTGTTTAACTGTTTTACAAGAAACAAAACTCGTTTTATAAGAAAAAACCTAGGCCTAACTTGATTTGCAAGTTAATTTTCCTATAAATACAACTCGAAAATCTCTTTTCAAAACACACAAGCAGCGACCATCTCTAGGTCTTTTGTTCATCTTCTTGCTTTTATTTTCGTGCGGCGTTTTAGTTCCATCCCCGTTGCTGAGTTTAAGAGTGGGTAACTTGTAATACATGTTTCTACCCATGCCCATGCGCGTGTACCAAGCACCAATTCCGTGTCTACTTGAAATTATTTTTTGCAAGTTTTTAACTTGATAAATAATTTATTTAAGAGTTTTATTTATGGAAAAATTCCTTTTTTGTGTTTAATTGTTTTACAAGAAACAAAACTCGTTTTATAAGAAAAAACCTAAACCTAACTTGATTTGCAAGTTAATTTTCCTATAAATACAACTCGAAAAATACATGTTTCGACCCATGCCCATGCGCCTCTACCAAGTACCAAGTCCGTGTCTACTTGAAATTATTTTGAGCAAGTTTTTAACTTGATAAATAATTTATTTAAGAGTTTTATTTATGGAAAAATTCCTTTTTTGTGTTTAATTGTTTTACAAGAAACAAAACTCGTTTTATAAGAAAAAACCTAAACCTAACTTGATTTGCGAGTTAATTTTCCTATAAATACAACTCGAAAAATACATGTTTCGACCCATGCGCGTGTACCAAGCACCAAGTCCTTGTCTACTTGAAATTATTTTTTGCAAGTTTTTAACTTGATAAATAATTTATTTAAGAGTTTTATTTATGGAAAAATTCCTTTTTTGTGTTTAATTGTTTTACAAGAAACAAAACTCGTTTTATAAGAAAAAACCTAAACCTAACTTGATTTGCAAGATAATTTTCCTATAAATACAACTCGAAAATCTCTTTTCAAAATACATGTTTTGACCCATGCCCATGCGCGTGTACCAAGCACCAAGTCCGTGTCTACTTGAAATTATTTTTTGCAAGTTTTTAACTTGATAAATAGTTTATTTAAGAGTTTTATTTATGGAAAAATTCCTTTTTTGTGTTTAATTGTTTTACAAGAAAAAACCTAAACCTAAATGGATTTGCAAGTTAATTTTCCTATAAATACAACTCGAAAATCTCTTTTCAAAATACATGTTTCGACCCATGCCCACGCGCTTGTACCAAGCACCAAGTCCGTGTCTACTTGAAATTATTTTTTGCAAGTTTTTAACTTGATAAATAGTTTATTTAAGAGTTTTATTTATGGAAAAATTCCTTTTTTGTGTTTAATTGTTTTACAAGAAAAAACCTAAACCTAAATGGATTTGCAAGTTAATTTTCCTATAAATACAACTCGAAAATCTCTTTTCAAAATACATGTTTCGACCCATGCCCATGCGCGTGTACCAAGCACCAAGTCCATGTGTATTTGAAATTATTTTTTGCAAGTTTTTAACTTGATAAATAATTTATTTAAGAGTTTTATTTATGGAAAAATTCCTTTTTTGTGTTTAATTGTTTTACAAGAAACAAAACTCGTTTTATAAGAAAAAACCTAAACCTAACTTGATTTGCAAGTTAATTTTCCTATAAATACAACTCGAAAATCTCTTTTCAAAATACATGTTTCGACCCATGCCCATGCGCGTGTACCAAGCGCCAAGTCCGTGTCTACTTGAAATTATTTTTTGCAGGTTTTTAACTTGATAAATAATTTATTTAAGAGTTTTATTTATGGAAAAATTCCTTTTTTGTGTTTAATTGTTTTACAAGAAACAAAACTCGTTTTATAAGAAAAAACCTAAACCTAACTTGATTTGCAAGTTAATTTTCATATAAATACAACTCGAAAATCTCTTTTCAAAACACACAAGCAGCGACCATCTCTAGGTCTTTTCTTCATCTTCTTGCTTTTATTTTCGTGCGGCGTTTTACTTCCATCCCCGTTGCTGAGTTTAAGAGTGGGTAACTTGTAATACATGTTTCGACCCATGACCATGCGCGTGTACCAAGCACCAATTCCGTGTCTACTTGAAATTATTTTTTGCAAGTTTTTAACTTGATAAATAATTTATTTAAGAGTTTTATTCATGGAAAAATTCCTTTTTTGTGTTTAACTGTTTTACAAGAAACAAAACTCGTTTTATAAGAAAAAACCTAAACCTAACTTGATTTGCAAGTTAATTTTCCTATAAATACAACTCGAAAATATCTTTTCAAAACACACAAGCAGCGACCATCTCTAGGTCTTTTCTTCATCTTCTTGCTTTTATTTTCGTGCGGCGTTTTACTTCCATCCCCGTTGCTGAGTTTAAGAGTGGGTAACTTGTAATACATGTTTCGACCCATGCCCATACGCGTGAACCAAGCACCAATTCCGAGTCTACTTGAAATTATTTTTTGCAAGTTTTTAACTTGATAAATAATTTATTTAAGAGTTTTATTTATGGAAAAATTCCTTTTTTATGTTTAACTGTTTTACAAGAAACAAAACTCGTTTTATAAGAAAAAACCTAAGCCTAACTTGATTTGCAAGTTAATTTTCATATAAATACAACTCGAAAATCTCTTTTCAAAACACACAAGCAGCGACCATCTCTAGGTCTTTTCTTCATCTTCTTGCTTTTATTTTCGTGCGGCGTTTTACTTCCATCCCCGTTGCTGAGTTTAAGAGTGGGTAACTTGTAATACATGTTTCGACCCATGACCATGCGCGTGTACCAAGCACCAATTCCGTGTCTACTTGAAATTATTTTTTGCAAGTTTTTAACTTGATAAATAATTTATTTAAGAGTTTTATTTATGGAAAAATTCCTTTTTTGTGTTTAACTGTTTTACAAGAAACAAAACTCGTTTTATAAGAGAAAAACTAAACCTAACTTTATTTGCAAGTTAATTTTCCTATAAATACAACTCGAAAATCTCTTTTCAAAACACACAAGCAGCGACCATCTCTAGGTCTTTTCTTCATCTTCTTGCTTTTATTTTCGTGCGGCGTTTTACTTCCATCCCCGTTGCTGAGTTTAAGAGTGGGTAACTTGTAATACATGTTTCGACCCATGCCCATGCGCGTGTACTGAGCACCAATTCCGTGTCTACTTGAAATTATTTTTTGCAAGTTTTTAACTTGATAAATAATTTATTTAAGAGTTTTATTTATGGAAAAATTCCTTTTTTGTGTTTAACCGTTTTACAAGAAACAAAACTCGTTTTATAAGAAAAAACCTAAACCTAACTTGATTTGCAAGTTAATTTTCCTATAAATACAACTCGAAAATCTGTTTTCAAAACACACAAGCAGCGACCATCTCTAGGTCTTTTCTTCATCTTCTTGCTTTTATTTTCGTGCGGCGTTTTACTTCCATCCCCGTTGCTGAGTTTAAGAGTGGGTAACTTGTAATACATGTTTCGACCCATGCCCATGCGCGTGTACCATGCACCAATTCCGTGTCTACTTGAAATTATTTTTTGCAAGTTTTTAACTTGATAAATTATTTATTACGGAAAAATTCCTTTTTTGTGTTTAACTGTTTTACAAGAAACAAAACTCGTTTTATAAGAAAAAATTAAACCTAACTTGATTTGCAAGTTAATTTTCCTATAAATACAACTCGAAAATCTCTTTTCAAAACACACAAGCAGCGACCATCTCTAGGTCTTTTCTTCATCTTCTTGCTTTTATTTTCGTGCGGCGTTTTACTTCCATCCCCGTTGCTGAGTTTAAGAGTGGGTAACTTGTAATACATGTTTCGACCCATGCCCATGCGCGTGTACCGAGCACCAATTCCGTGTCTACTTGAAATTATTTTTTGCAAGTTTTTAACTTGATAAATAATTTATTTAAGAGTTTTATTTATGGAAAAATTCCTTTTTTGTGTTTAATTGTTTTACAAGAAACAAAACTCGTTTTATAAGAAAAAACCTAAACCTAACTTGATTTGCAAGTTAATTTTCCTATAAATAAAACTCGAAAATCTCTTTTCAAAACACACAAACAGCGACCATCTGTAGGTCTTTTCTTCATCTTATTGCTTTTATTTTCGTGCGGCGTTTTACTTCCATCCCCGTTGCTGAGTTTAAGAGTGGGTAACTTGTAATACATGTTTCGACCCATGCCCATGCGCGTGTACCAAGCACCAATTCCGTGTCTACTTGAAATTATTTTTTTCAAGTTTTTAACTTGATAAATAATTTGATTAAGCGTTTTATTTATGGAAAAATTCCTTTTTTGTGTTTAACTATTTTACAAGAAACAAAACTCGTTTTATAAGAAAAAACCTAAGCCTAACTTGATTTGCAAGTTAATTTTCCTATAAATACAACTCGAAAATCTCTTTTCAAAACACACAAACAACGACCATCTCTAGGTCTTTCTTCATCTTCTTGCTTTTATTTTCGTGCGGCGTTTTACTTCATCCCCCTTTCCTAAGTTTAAGAGTGGGTAACTTGTAATACATGTTTCAACCCATGCCCATGCGCATGTACCAAGCACCAATTCCGTGTCTACTTGAAATTATTTTTTGCAAGTTTTTAACTTGATAAATAATTTATTTAAGAGTTTTATTTATGGAAAAATTCCTTTTTTGTGTTTAACTGTTTTACAAGAAACAAAACTCGTTTTATAAGAAAAAACCTAAGCCTAACTTGATTTGCAAGTTAATTTTCCTATAAATACAACTCGAAAATCTCTTTTCAAATCACACAAGCAGCGACCATCTCTAGGTCTTTTCTTCAACTTCTTGCTTTTATTTTCGTGCAGCGTTTTACTTCCATCCCCGTTGCTGAGTTTAAGAGTGGGTAACTTGTAATACATGTTTCGACCCATGCCCATGCGCGTGTACCAAGCACCAATTTCGTGTCTACTTGAAATTATTTTTTGCAAGTTTTTAATTTGATAAATAATTTATTTAAGAGTTTTATTTATGGAAAAATTACTTTTTTGTGTTTAACTGTTTTACAAGAAACAAAACTCGTTTTATAAGAAAAAACCTAAACCTAACTTGATTTCAAGTTAATTTTCCTATAAATACAACTCGAAAATCTCTTTTCAAAACACACAAGCAGCGACCATCTCTAGGTCTTTTCTTCAACTTCTTGCTTTTATTTTCGTGCGGCGTTTTACTTCCATCCCCGTTGCTGAGTTTAAGAGTGGGTAACTTGTAATACATGTTTCGACCCATGCCCATGCGCGTGTACCAAGCACCAATTCCGTGTCTACTTGAAATTATTTTTTGCAAGTTTTTAACTTGATAAATAATTTATTTAAGAGTTTTATTTATGGAAAAATTCCTTTTTTGTGTTTAACTGTTTTACAAGAAACAAAACTCGTTTTATAACAAAAAAACCTAAGCCTAACTTGATTTCAAGTTAATTTTCCTATAAATACAACTCGAAAATCTCTTTTCAAAACACACAAGCAGCGACCATCTCTAGGTCTGTTCTTCATCTTCTTGCTTTTATTTTCGTGCGGCGTTTTACTTCCATCCCCGTTGCTGAGTTTAAGAGTGGGTAACTTGTAATACATGTTTCGACCCATGCCCATGCGCGTGTACCAAGCACCAATTCCGTGTCTACTTGAAATTATTTTTTGCAAGTTTTTAACTTGATAAATAATTTATTTAAGAGTTTCGTTTATGGAAAAATTCATTTTTTGTGTTTAACTGTTTTACAAGAAACAAAACTCGTTTTATAAGAAAAAACCTAAGCCTAACTTGATTTGCAAGTTAATTTTCCTATAAATACAACTCGAAAATCTCTTTTCAAAACACACAAGCAGCGACCATCTCTAGGTATTTTCTTCATCTTCTTGCTTTTATTTTCGTGCGGCGTTTTACTTCCATCCCCGTTGCTGAGTTTAAGAGTGGGTAACTTGTAATACATGTTTCGACCCATGCCCATGCGCGTGTACCAAGCACCAATTCCGTGTCTACTTGAAATTATTTTTTGCAAGTTTTTAACTTGATAAATAATTTATTTAAGAGTTTTAATCATGGAAAAATTCCTTTTTTGTGTTTAACTGTTTTACAAGAAACAAAACTCGTTTTATAAGAAAAAACCTAAACCTAACTTGATTTGCAAGTTAATTTTCCTATAAATACAACTCGAAATTCTGTTTTCAAAACACACAAGCAGCGACCATCTCTAGGTCTTTTCTTCATCTTCTTGCTTTTATTTTCGTGGGGCATTTTACTTCCATCCCCGTTGCTGAGTTTAAGAGTGGGTAACTTGTAATACATGTTTCGACCCATGCCCATGCGCGTGTACCAAGCACCAATTCCGTGTTTACTTGAAATTATTTTTTGCAAGTTTTTAACTTGATAAATAATTTAATTATGGAAAATTCCTTTTTTGTGTTTAACTGTTTTACAAGAAACAAAACTCGTTTTATAAGAAAAAACTTAAACCTAACTTGATTTGCAAGTTAATTTTCCTATAAATACAACTCGAAAATCTCTTTTCAAAACACACAAGCAGCGACCATCTCTAGGTCTTTTCTTCATCTTCTTGCTTTTATTTTCGTGCGGCGTTTTACTTCCATCCCCGTTGCTGAGTTTAAGAGTGGGTAACTTGTAATACATGTTTCGACCCATGACCATGCGCGTGTACCAAGCACCAATTCCGTGTCTACTTGAAATTATTTTTTGCAAGTTTTTAACTTGATAAATAATTTATTTAAGAGTTTTATTTATGGAAAAATTCCTTTTTTGTGTTTAACTGTTTTACAAGAAACAAAACTCGTTTTATAAGAGAAAAACTAAACCTAACTTTATTTGCAAGTTAATTTTCCTATAAATACAACTCGAAAATCTCTTTTCAAAACACACAAGCAGCGACCATCTCTAGGTCTTTTCTTCATCTTCTTGCTTTTATTTTCGTGCGGCGTTTTACTTCCATCCCCGTTGCTGAGTTTAAGAGTGGGTAACTTGTAATACATGTTTCGACCCATGCCCATGCGCGTGTACCAAGCACCAATTCCATGTCTACTTGAAATTATTTTTTGCAAGTTTTTAACTTGATAAATAATTTATTTATGGAAAAATTCCTTTTTTGTGTTTAACTGTTTTACAAGAAACAAAACTCGTTTTATAAGAAAAAACCTAAACCTAACTTGATTTGCAAGTTAATTTTCCTATAAATACAACTCGAAAATCTCTTTTCAAAACACACAAGCAGCGACCATCTCTAGGTCTTTTCTTCATCTTCTTGTTTTATTTTCGTGCGGCGTTTTACTTCCATCCCCGTTGCTGAGTTTAAGAGTGGGTAACTTGTAATACATATTTCGACCCATGCCCATGCGCATGTACCGAGCACCAATTCCGTGTCTAGTTGAAATTATTTTTTGCAAGTTTTTAACTTGATAAATAATTTATTTAAGAGTTTTATTTATGGAAAAATTCCTTTTTTGTGTTTAACTGTTTTACAAGAAACAAAACTCGTTTTATAAGAAAAAACCTAAGCCTAATTTTATTTGCAAGTTAATTTTCCTATAAATACAACTCGAAAATCTCTTTTCAAAACACACAAGCAGCGACCATCTCTAGGTCTTTTCTTCATCTTCTTGCTTTTATTTTCGTGCGGCGTTTTACTTCCATCCCCGTTGCTGAGTTTAAGAGTGGGTAACTTGTAATACATGTTTCGACCCATGCCCATGCGCGTGTACCAAGCACCAATTCCATGTCTACTTGAAATTATTTTTTGCAAGTTTTTAACTTGATAAATAATTTATTTAAGAGTTTTATTTATGGAAAAACTCCTTTTTTGTGTTTAACTGTTTTACAAGAAACAAAACTCGTTTTATAAGAAAAAACCTAAGCCTAACTTGATTTGCAAGTTAATTTTCCTATAAATACAACTCGAAAATCTCTTTTCAAAACACACAAGCAGCGACCATCTCTAGGTCTTTTCTTCATCTTCTTGCTTTTATTTTCGTGCGGCGTTTTACTTCCATCCCGGTTGCTGAGTTTAAGAGTGGGTAACTTGTAATACATGTTTCGACCCATGCCCATGCGCGTGTACCAAGCAAAAATTCCGTGTCTACTTGAAATTATTTTTTTCAAGTTTTTAACTTTATAAATAATTTATTTAAGCGTTTTATTTATGGAAAAATTCCTTTTTTGTGTTTAACTGTTTTACAAGAAACAAAACTCGTTTTATAAGAAAAAACCTAAGCCTAACTTGATTTGCAAGTTAATTTTCCTATAAATACAACTCGGAAATCTCTTTTCAAAACACACAAGCAGCGACCATCTCTAGGTCTTTTCTTCATCTTCTTGCTTTTATTTTCGTGCTGCGTTTTACTTCATCCCCCTTTCCTAAGTTTAAGAGTGGTTAACTTGTAATACATGTTTCAACCCATGCACATGCGCATGTACCAAGCACCAATTCTGTGTCTACTTGAAATTATTTTTGCAAGTTTTTAACTTGATAAATAATTTATTTAAGAGTTTTATTTATGGAAAAATTCCTTTTTTGTGTTTAACTGTTTTACAAGAAACAAAACTAGTTTTATAAAAAAAAACCTAAACCTAACTTGATTTGCAAGTTAATTTTCCTATAAATACAACTCGAAAATCTCTTTTCAAAACACACAAACAGCGACCATCTCTAGGTCTTTTCTTCATCTTATTGCTTTTATTTTCGTGCGGCGTTTTACTTCCATCCCCGTTGCTGAGTTTAAGAGTGGGTAACTTGTAATACATATTTCGACCCATGCCCATGCGCGTGTACCAAGCACAAATTTCGTGTCTACTTGAAATTATTTTTTTCAAGTTTTTAACTTGATAAATAATTTATTTAAGAGTTTTATTTATGGAAAAATTCCTTTTTTGTGTTTAACTGTTTTACAAGAAACAAAACTCGTTTTATAAGAAAAAACCTAAGCCTAACTTGATTTGAAAGTTAATTTTCCAATAAATACAACTCGAAAATCTCTTTTAAAAACACACAAGCAGCGACCATCTCTAGGTCTTGTCTTCATCTTCTTGCTTTTATTTTCGTGCGGCGTTTTACTTCCATCCCCGTTGCTGAGTTTAAGAGTGGGTAACTTGTAATACATGTTTCGACCCATGCCCATGCGCGTGTACCAAGCACCAATTCCGTGTCTACTTGAAATTATTTTTTGCAAGTTTTTAACTTGATAAATAATTTATTTAAGAGTTTTATTTATGGAAAAATTACTTTTTTGTGTTTAACTGTTTTACAAGAAACAAAACTCGTTTTATAAGAAAAAACCTAAGCCTAACTTGATTTGCAAGTTAATTTTCCTATAAATACAACTCGAAAATCACTTTTCAAAACACACAAGCAGTGACCATCTCTAGGTCTTTTCTTCAACTTCTTGCTTTTATTTTCGTGCGGCGTTTTACTTCCATCCCCGTTGCTGAGTTTAAGAGTGGGTAACTTGTAATACATGTTTCGACCCATGCCCATGCGCGTGTACCAAGCACCAATTCCGTGTCTACTTGAAATTATTTTTTTGCAAGTTTTTAACTTGATAAATAATTTATTTAAGAATTTTATTTATGGAAAAATTCCTTTTTTGTGTTTAACTGTTTTACAAGAAACAAAACTCGTTTTATAAGAAAAAACCTAAGCCTAACTTGATTTCAAGTTAATTTTCCTATAAATACAACTCGAAAATCTCTTTTCAAAACACACAAGTAGCGACCATCTCTAGGTCTTTTCTTCATCTTCTTGCTTTTATTCTCGTGCGGCGTTTTACTTCCATCCCCGTTGCTGAGTTTAAGAGTGGGTAACATGTAATACATGTTTCGACCCATGCCCATGCGCGTGTACCAAGCACCAATTCCGTGTCTACTTGAAATTATTTTTTGCAAGTTTTTAACTTGATAAATAATTTATTTAAGAGTTTCATTTATGGAAAAAATCCTTTTTTGTGTTTAACTGTTTTACAAGAAACAAAACTCGTTTTATAAGAAAAAACCTAAGCCTAACTTGATTTGCAAGTTAATTTTCCTATAAATACAACTCGAAAATCTCTTTTCAAAACACACAAGCAGCGACCATCTCTAGGTATTTTGTTCATTTTCTTGCTTTTATTTTCCTGCGGCGTTTTACTTCCATCCCCGTTGCTGAGTTTAAGAGTTGGTAACTTGTAATACATGTTTCGACCCATGCCCATGCGCGTGTCCCAAGCACCAATTCCGTGTCTACTTGAAATTATTTTTTGCAAGTTTTTAAATTGATAAATAATTTATTTAAGAGTTTTATTTATGGAAAAACTCCTTTTTTGTGTTTAACTGTTTTACAAGAAACAAAACTCGTTTTATAAGAAAAAACCTAAGCCTAACTTGATTTGCAAGTTAATTTTCCTATAAATACAACTCGAAAATCTCTTTTCAAAACACACAAGCAGCGACCATCTCTAGGTCTTTTCTTCATCTTCTTGCTTTTATTTTCGTGCGGTGTTTTACTTCCATCCCCGTTGCTGAGTTTAAGAGTGGGTAACTTGTAATACATGTTTCGACCCATGCCCATGCGCGTGTACCAAGCACCAATTCCGTGTCTACTTGAAATTATTTTTTGCAAGTTTTTAACTTGATAAATAATTTATTTAAGAGTTTTATTTATGGAAAAATTCCTTTTTTGTGTTTAACTGTTTTACAAGAAATAAAACTCGTTTTATAAGAAAAAACCTAAGCCTAACTTGATTTGCAAGTTAATTTTCCTATAAATACAACTCGAAAATCTCTTTTCAAAACACACAAGCAGCGACCATCTCTAGGTCTTTTCTTCATCTTCTTGCTTTTATTTTCGTGCGGCGTTTTACTTCCATCCCGGTTGCTGAGTTTAAGAGTGGGTAACTTGTAATACATGTTTCGACCCATGCCCATACGCGTGAACCAAGCACCAATTCCGTGTCTACTTGAAATTATTTTTTGCAAGTTTTTAACTTGATAAATAATTTATTTAAGAGTTTTATTTATGGAAAAATTCCTTTTTTGTGTTTAACTGTTTTACAAGAAACAAAACTCGTTTTATAAGAAAAAACCTAAGCCTAACTTGATTTGCAAGTTAATTTTCCTAGAAATACAACTCGAAAATCTCTTTTCAAAACACACAAGCAGCGACCATCTCTAGGTCTTTTCTTCATCTTCTTGCTTTTATTTTCGTGCGGCGTTTTACTTCCATCCCCGTTGCTGAGTTTAAGAGTGGGTAACTTGTAATACATGTTTCGACCCATGCCCATGCGCGTGTACCAAGCACCAATTCCGTGTCTACTTGAAATTCCTTTTTTGTGTTTAACTGTTTTACAAGAAACAAAACTCGTTATATAAGAAAAAACCTAAAGCTAACTTGATTTGCAAGTTAATTTTCCTATAAATACAACTCGAAAATCTCTTTTCAAAACACACAAGCAGCGACCATCTCTAGGTCTTTTCTTCAACATCTTGCTTTTATTTTCGTGCGGCGTTTTACTTCCATCCCCGTTGCTGAGTTTAAGAGTGGGTAACTTGTAATACATGTTTCGACCCATGCCCATGCGCGTGTACCAAGCACCAATTCCGTGTCTACTTGAAATTATTTTTTGCAAGTTTTTAACTTGATAAATAATTTATTTAAGAGTTTTATTTATGGAAAAATTCCTTTTTTGTGTTTAACTGTTTTACAAGAAACAAAACTCGTTTTATAAGAAAAAACCTAAACCTAACTTTATTTGCAAGTTAATTTTCCTATAAATACAACTCGAAAATCTCTTTTCAAAACACACAAGCAGCGACCATCTCTAGGTCTTTTCTTCATCTTCTTGCTTTTATTTTCGTGCGGCGTTTTACTTCCATCCCCGTTGCGGAGTTTAAGAGTGGGTAACTTGTAATACATGTTTCGACCCATGCCCATGCGCGTGTACCAAGCACCAATTCCGTGTCTACTTGAAATTATTTTTTGCAAGTTTTTAACTTGATAAATAATTTATTTAAGAGTTTTATTTATGATAAAATTCCTTTTTTGTGTTTAACTGTTTTACAAGAAACAAAACTCGTTTTATAAGTAAAAACCTAAACCTAACTTTATTTGCAAGTAAATTTTCCTATAAATACAACTCGAAAATCTCTTTTAAAAACACACAAGCAGCGACCATCTCTAGGTCTTTTCTTCATCTTCTTTCTTTTATTTTCGTGCGGCGTTTTACTTCCATCCCCGTTGCTGAGTTTAAGAGTGGGTAACTTGTAATACATGTTTCGACCCATGCCCATGCGCGTGTACCAAGCACCAATTTCGTGTCTACTTGAAATTATTTTTTGCAAGTTTTCAACTTGATAAATAATTTATTTAATAGTTTTATTTATGGAAAAATTCCTTTTTTGTGTTTAACTGTTTTACAAGAAATAAAATTCGTTTTATAAGAAAAAACCTAAACCTAACTTGATTTGCAAGTTAATTTTCATATAAATACAACTCGAAAATCTCTTTTCAAAACACACAAGCAGCGACCATCTCTAGGTCTTTTCTTCATCTTCTTGCTTTTATTTTCGTGCGGCGTTTTACTTCCATCCCCGTTGCTGAGTTTAAGAGTGGGTAACTTGTAATACATGTTTCGACCCATGCCCATGCGCGTGTACCAAGCACCAATTCCATGTCTACTTGAAATTATTTTTTGCAAGTTTTTAACTTGATAAATAATTTATTTAAGAGTTTTATTTATGGAAAAACTCCTTTTTTGTGTTTAACTGTTTTACAAGAAACAAAACTCGTTTTATAAGAAAAAACCTAAGCCTAACTTGATTTGCAAGTTAATTTTCCTATAAATACAACTCGAAAATCTCTTTTCAAAACACACAAGCAGCGACCATCTCTAGGTCTTTTGTTCATCTTCTTGCTTTTATTTTCGTGCGGCGTTTTACTTCCATCCCCGTTGCTGAGTTTAAGAGTGGGTAACTTGTAATACATGTTTCGACCCATGCCCATGCGCGTGTACCAAGCACCAATTCCGTGTCTACTTGAAATTATTTTTTGCAAGTTTTTAACTTGATAAATAATTTAGTTAAGAGTTTTATTTATGGAAAAATTCCTTTTTTGTGTTTAACTGTTTTACAAGAAACAAAACTCGTTTTATAAGAAAAAACCTAAGCCTAACTTGATATGAAGGTTAATTTTCATATAAATACAACTCGAAAATCTCTTTTCAAAACACACAAGCAGCGACCATCTCTAGGTCTTTTCTTCATCTTCTTGATTTTATTTTCGTGCGGCGTTTTACTTCCATCCCCGTTGCTGAGTTTAAGAGTGGGAAACTTGTAATACATGTTTTGACCCATGCCCATGCGCGTGTACCAAGCACCAATTCCGTGTCTACTTGAAATTATTTTTTGCAAGTTTTTAACTTGATAAATAATTTATTTAAGAGTTTTATTTATGGAAAAATTACTTTTTTGTGTTTAACTGTTTTACAAGAAACAAAACTCGTTTTAAAAGAAAAAACCTAAGCCTAACTTGATTTGCAAGTTAATTTTCCTATAAATACAACTCGAAAATCTCTTTTCAAAACACACAAGCAGCGACCATCTCTAGGTCTTTCCTTCAACTTCTTGCTTTTATTTTCGTGCGGCATTTTACTTCCATCCCCGTTGCTGAGTTTAAGAGTGGGTAACTTGTAATACATGTTTCGACCCATGCCCATGCGCGTGTACCAAGCACCAATTCCGTGTCTACTTGAAATTATTTTTTGCAAGTTTTTAACTTGATAAATAATTTATTTAAGAGTTTTATTTATGGAAAAATTCCTTTTTTGTGTTTAACTTTTTTCCAAGAAACAAAACTCGTTTTATAAGAAAAAACCTAAGCCTAACTTGATTTCAAGTTAATTTTCCTATAAATACAACTCGAAAATCTCTTTTCAAAACACACAAGCAGCGACCATCTCTAGGTCTTTTATTCATCTTCTTGCTTTTATTTTCGTGCGGCGTTTTACTTCCATCCCCGTTGCTGAGTTTAAGAGTGGGTAACTTGTAATACATGTTTCGACCCCTGCCCATGCGCGTGTACCAAGCACCAATTCCGTGTCTACTTGAAATTATTTTTTGCAAGTTTTTAACTTGATAAATAATTTATTTAAGAGTTTCATTTATGGAAAAATTCCTTTTTTGTGTTGAACTGTTTTACAAGAAACAAAACTCGTTTTATAAGAAAAAACCTAAGTCTAACTTGATTTGCAAGTTAATTTTCCTATAAATACAACTCGAAAATCTCTTTTCAAAATACACAAGCAGCTACCATCTCTAGGTCTTTTCTTCATCTTCTTGCTTTTATTTTCGTGCGGCGTTTTACTTCCATCCCCGTTGCTGAGTTTAAGAGTGGGTAACTTGTAATACATGTTTCGACCCATGCCCATACGCGTGAACCAAGCACCAATTCCGTGTCTACTTGAAATTATTTTTTTTGCAAGTTTTTAACTTGATAAATAATTTATTTAAGAGTTTTATTTATGGAAAAACTCCTTTTTTGTGTTTAACTGTTTTACAAGAAACAAAACTCGTTTTATAAGAAAAAACCTAAGCCTAACTTGATTTGCAAGTTAATTTTCATATAAATACAACTCGAAAATCTCTTTTCAAAACACACAAGCAGCGACCATCTCTAGGTCTTTTCTTCATCTTCTTGCTTTTATTTTCGTGCGGCGTTTAATTTCCATCCCGGTTGCTGAGTTTAAGAGTGGGTAACTTGTAATACATGTTTCGACCCGTGCCCATGCGCGTGTGCCAAGCACCAATTCCGTGTCTACTTGAAATATTTTTTTGCAAGTTTTTAACTTGATAAATAATTTATTTAAGAGTTTTATTTATGGAAAAATTCCTTTTTTGTGTTAACTGTTTTACAAGAAACAAAACTCGTTTTATAAGAAAAAACCTAAGCCTAACTTGATTTGCAAGTTAATTTTCCTATAAATACAACTCGAAAATCTCTTTTCAAAACACACAAGCAGCGACCATCTCTAGGTATTTTCTTCATCTTCTTGCTTTTATTTTCTTGCGGCGTTTTACTTCCATCCCCGTTGCTGAGTTTAAGAGTGGGTAACTTGTAATACATGTTTCGACCCATGCCCATGCGCGTGTACCAAGCACCAATTCCGTGTCTACTTGAAATTATTTTCTGCAAGTTTTTAACTTGATAAATAATTTAGTTAAGAGTTTTATTTATGGAAAAATTCATTTTTTCTGTTTAACTGTTTTACAAGAAACAAAACTCGTTTTATAAGAAAAAACCTAAGCCTAACTTGATTTGCAAGTTAATTTTCCTATAAATACAACTCGAAAATCTCTTTTCAAAACACACAAGCAGCTACCATCTCTAGGTCTTTTCTTCATCTTCTTGCTTTTATTTTCGTGCGGCGTTTTACTTCCATCCCCGTTGCTGAGTTTAAGAGTGGGTAACTTGTAATACATGTTTCGACCCATTGCCCATACGCGTGAACCAAGCACCAATTCCGTGTCTACTTGAAATTATTTTTTTTGCAAGTTTTTAACTTGATAAATAATTTATTTAAGAGTTTTATTTATGGAAAAACTCCTTTTTTGTGTTTAACTGTTTTACAAGAAACAAAACTCGTTTTATAAGAAAAAACCTAAGCCTAACTTGATTTGCAAGTTAATTTTCATATAAATACAACTCGAAAATCTCTTTTCAAAACACACAAGCAGCGACCATCTCTAGGTCTTTTCTTCATCTTCTTGCTTTTATTTTCGTGCGGCGTTTTACTTCCATCCCCGTTGCTGAGTTTAAGAGTGGGTAACTTGTAATACATGTTTCAACCCATGCCCATGCGCGCGTACCAAGCACCAATTCCGTGTCTACTTGAAATTATTTTTTGCAAGTTTTTAACTTGATAAATAATTTATTTAAGAGTTTTATTTATGGAAAAATTCCTTTTTTGTGTTTAACTGTTTTACAAGAAACAAAACTCGTTTTATAAGAAAAAACCTAAACCTAACTTTATTTGCAAGTTAATTTTCCTATAAATACAACTCGAAAATCTCTTTTCAAAACACACAAGCAGCGACCATCTCTAGGTCTTTTCTTCATCTTCTTGCTTTTATTTTCGTGCGGCGTTTTACTTCCATCCCCGTTGCGGAGTTTAAGAGTGGGTAACTTGTAATACATGTTTCGACCCATGCCCATGCGCGTGTACCAAGCACCAATTCCGTGTCTACTTGAAATTATTTTTTGCAAGTTTTTAACTTGATAAATAATTTATTTAAGAGTTTTATTTATGATAAAATTCCTTTTTTGTGTTTAACTGTTTTACAAGAAACAAAACTCGTTTTATAAGTAAAAACCTAAACCTAACTTTATTTGCAAGTAAATTTTCCTATAAATACAACTCGAAAATCTCTTTTAAAAACACACAAGCAGCGACCATCTCTAGGTCTTTTCTTCATCTTCTTTCTTTTATTTTCGTGCGGCGTTTTACTTCCATCCCCGTTGCTGAGTTTAAGAGTGGGTAACTTGTAATACATGTTTCGACCCATGCCCATGCGCGTGTACCAAGCACCAATTTCGTGTCTACTTGAAATTATTTTTTGCAAGTTTTCAACTTGATAAATAATTTATTTAATAGTTTTATTTATGGAAAAATTCCTTTTTTGTGTTTAACTGTTTTACAAGAAATAAAATTCGTTTTATAAGAAAAAACCTAAACCTAACTTGATTTGCAAGTTAATTTTCATATAAATACAACTCGAAAATCTCTTTTCAAAACACACAAGCAGCGACCATCTCTAGGTCTTTTCTTCATCTTCTTGCTTTTATTTTCGTGCGGCGTTTTACTTCCATCCCCGTTGCTGAGTTTAAGAGTGGGTAACTTGTAATACATGTTTCGACCCATGCCCATGCGCGTGTACCAAGCACCAATTCCATGTCTACTTGAAATTATTTTTTGCAAGTTTTTAACTTGATAAATAATTTATTTAAGAGTTTTATTTATGGAAAAACTCCTTTTTTGTGTTTAACTGTTTTACAAGAAACAAAACTCGTTTTATAAGAAAAAACCTAAGCCTAACTTGATTTGCAAGTTAATTTTCCTATAAATACAACTCGAAAATCTCTTTTCAAAACACACAAGCAGCTACCATCTCTAGGTCTTTTCTTCATCTTCTTGCTTTTATTTTCGTGCGGCGTTTTACTTCCATCCCCGTTGCTGAGTTTAAGAGTGGGTAACTTGTAATACATGTTTCGACCCATGCCCATACGCGTGAACCAAGCACCAATTCCGTGTCTACTTGAAATTATTTTTTTTGCAAGTTTTTAACTTGATAAATAATTTATTTAAGAGTTTTATTTATGGAAAAACTCCTTTTTTGTGTTTAACTGTTTTACAAGAAACAAAACTCGTTTTATAAGAAAAAAACTAAGCCTAACTTGATTTGCAAGTTAATTTTCATATAAATACAACTCGAAAATCTCTTTTCAAAACACACAAGCAGCGACCATCTCTAGGTCTTTTCTTCATCTTCTTGCTTTTATTTTCGTGCGGCGTTTTACTTCCATCCCGGTTGCTGAGTTTAAGAGTGGGTAACTTGTAATACATGTTTCGACCCGTGCCCATGCGCGTGTACCAAGCACCAATTCCGTGTCTACTTGAAATTATTTTTTGCAAGTTTTTAACTTGATAAATAATTTATTTAAGAGTTTTATTTATGGAAAAACTCCTTTTTTGTGTTTAACTGTTTTACAAGAAACAAAACTCGTTTTATAAGAAAAAACCTAAGCCTAACTTGATTTGCAAGTTAATTTTCATATAAATACAACTCGAAAATCTCTTTTCAAAACACACAAGCAGCGACCATCTCTAGGTCTTTTCTTCATCTTCTTGCTTTTATTTTCGTGCGGCGTTTTACTTCCATCCCGGTTGCTGAGTTTAAGAGTGGGTAACTTGTAATACATGTTTCGACCCGTGCCCATGCGCGTGTACCAAGCACCAATTCCGTGTCTACTTGAAATTATTTTTTGCAAGTTTTTAACTTGATAAATAATTTATTTAAGAGTTTTATTTATGGAAAAATTCCTTTTTTGTGTTAACTGTTTTACAAGAAACAAAACTCGTTTTATAAGAAAAAACCTAAGCCTAACTTGATTTGCAAGTTAATTTTCCTATAAATACAACTCGAAAATCTCTTTTCAAAACACACAAGCAGCGACCATCTCTAGGTATTTTCTTCATCTTCTTGCTTTTATTTTCTTGCGGCGTTTTACTTCCATCCCCGTTGCTGAGTTTAAGAGTGGGTAACTTGTAATACATGTTTCGACCCATGCCCATGCGCGTGTACCAAGCACCAATTCCGTGTCTACTTGAAATTATTTTCTGCAAGTTTTTAACTTGATAAATAATTTAGTTAAGAGTTTTATTTATGGAAAAATTCATTTTTTCTGTTTAACTGTTTTACAAGAAACAAAACTCGTTTTATAAGAAAAAACCTAAGCCTAACTTGATTTGCAAGTTAATTTTCCTATAAATACAACTCGAAAATCTCTTTTCAAAACACACAAGCAGCTACCATCTCTAGGTCTTTTCTTCATCTTCTTGCTTTTATTTTCGTGCGGCGTTTTACTTCCATCCCCGTTGCTGAGTTTAAGAGTGGGTAACTTGTAATACATGTTTCGACCCATGCCCATACGCGTGAACCAAGCACCAATTCCGTGTCTACTTGAAATTATTTTTTTTGCAAGTTTTTAACTTGATAAATAATTTATTTAAGAGTTTTATTTATGGAAAAACTCCTTTTTTGTGTTTAACTGTTTTACAAGAAACAAAACTCGTTTTATAAGAAAAAAACTAAGCCTAACTTGATTTGCAAGTTAATTTTCATATAAATACAACTCGAAAATCTCTTTTCAAAACACACAAGCAGCGACCATCTCTAGGTCTTTTCTTCATCTTCTTGCTTTTATTTTCGTGCGGCGTTTTACTTCCATCCCGGTTGCTGAGTTTAAGAGTGGGTAACTTGTAATACATGTTTCGACCCGTGCCCATGCGCGTGTACCAAGCACCAATTCCGTGTCTACTTGAAATTATTTTTTGCAAGTTTTTAACTTGATAAATAATTTATTTAAGAGTTTTATTTATGGAAAAACTCCTTTTTTGTGTTTAACTGTTTTACAAGAAACAAAACTCGTTTTATAAGAAAAAACCTAAGCCTAACTTGATTTGCAAGTTAATTTTCCTATAAATACAACTCGAAAATCTCTTTTCAAAACACACAAGCAGCAACCATCTCTAGGTCTTTCTTCATCTTCTTGCTTTTATTTTCGTGCGGCGTTTTACTTCCATCCCGGTTGCTGAGTTTAAGAGTGGGTAACTTGTAATACATGTTTCGACCCGTGCCCATGCGCGTGTACCAAGCACCAATTCCGTGTCTACTTGAAATTATTTTTTGCAAGTTTTTAACTTGATAAATAATTTATTTAAGAGTTTTATTTATGGAAAAATTCCTTTTTTGTGTTTAACTGTTTTACAAGAAACAAAACTCGTTTTATAAGAAAAAACCTAAGCCTCTTGATTTGCAAGTTAATTTTCCTATAAATACAACTCGAAAATCTCTTTTCAAAACACACAAGCAGCGACCATCTCTAGGTCTTTTCTTCATCTTCTTGCTTTTATTTTCGTGCGGTGTTTTACTTCCATCCCCGTTGCTGAGTTTAAGAGTGGGTAACTTGTAATACATGTTTCGACCCATGCCCATGCGCGTGTACCAAGCACCAATTCCGTGTCTACTTGAAATTATTTTTTGCAAGTTTTTAAATTGATAAATAATTTATTTAAGAGTTTTATTTATGGAAAAATTCTTTTTTTGTGTTTAACTGTTTTACAAGAAACAAAACTCGTTTTATAAGAAAAAACCTAAACCTAACTTGATTTGCAAGTTAATTTTCCTATAAATACAACTCGAAAATCTCTTTTCAAAACACACAAGCAGCGACCATCTCTAGGTCTTTTCTTCATCTTCTTGCTTTTATTTTCGTGCGGCGTTTTACTTCCATCCCGGTTGCTGAGTTTAAGAGTGGGTAACTTGTAATACATGTTTCGACCCGTGCCCATGCGCGTGTGCCAAGCACCAATTCCGTGTCTACTTGAAATATTTTTTTGCAAGTTTTTAACTTGATAAATAATTTATTTAAGAGTTTTATTTATGGAAAAATTCCTTTTTTGTGTTAACTGTTTTACAAGAAACAAAACTCGTTTTATAAGAAAAAACCTAAGCCTAACTTGATTTGCAAGTTAATTTTCCTATAAATACAACTCGAAAATCTCTTTTCAAAACACACAAGCAGCGACCATCTCTAGGTATTTTCTTCATCTTCTTGCTTTTATTTTCTTGCGGCGTTTTACTTCCATCCCCGTTGCTGAGTTTAAGAGTGGGTAACTTGTAATACATGTTTCGACCCATGCCCATGCGCGTGTACCAAGCACCAATTCCGTGTCTACTTGAAATTATTTTCTGCAAGTTTTTAACTTGATAAATAATTTAGTTAAGAGTTTTATTTATGGAAAAATTCATTTTTTCTGTTTAACAGTTTTACAAGAAACAAAACTCGTTTTATAAGAAAAAACCTAAGCCTAACTTGATTTGCAAGTTAATTTTCCTATAAATACAACTCGAAAATCTCTTTTCAAAACACACAAGCAGCGATCATCTCTAGGTCTTTTGTTCATCTTCTTGCTTTTATTTTAGTGCGGCGTTTTACTTCCATCCCCGTTGCTGAGTTTAAGAGTGGGTAACTTGTAATACATGTTTCGACCCGTGCCCATGTGCGTGTACCAAGCACCAATTCCGTGTCTACTTGAAATTATTTTTTGCAAGTTTTTAACTTGATAAATAATTTATTTAAGAGTTTTATTTATGGAAAAATTCCTTTTTTGTGTTAACTCTTTTACAAGAAACAGAACTCGTTTTATAAGAAAAAACCTAAGCCTAACTTGATTTGCAAGTTAATTTTCCTATAAATACAACTCGAAAATCTCTTTTCAAAACACACAAGCAGCGACCATCTCTAGGTCTTTTCTTCATCTTCTTGCTTTTATTTTCGTGCGGCGTTTTACTTCCATCCCCGTTGCTGAGTTTAAGAGTGGGTAACTTGTAATACATGTTTCGACCCGTGCCCATGTGCGTGTACCAAGCACCAAATCCGTGTCTACTTGAAATTATTTTTTGCAAGTTTTTAACTTGATAAATAATTTATTTAAGAGTTTTATTTATGGAAAAACTCCTTTTTTGTGTTTAATTGTTTTACAAGAAACAAAACTCGTTTTATAAGAAAAAACCTAAGCCTAACTTGATTTGCAAGTTAATTTTCCTATAAATACAACTCGAAAATCTCTTTTCAAAACACACAAGCAGCTACCATCTCTAGGTCTTTTCTTCATCTTCTTGCTTTTATTTTCGTGCGGCGTTTTACTTCCATCCCCGTTGCTGAGTTTAAGAGTGGGTAACTTTTAATACATGTTTCGACCCATGCCCATACGCGTGAACCAAGCACCAATTCCGTGTCTACTTGAAATTATTTTTTGCAAGTTTTTAACTTGATAAATAATTTATTTAAGAGTTTTATTTATGGAAAAACTCCTTTTTTGTGTTTAACTGTTTTACAAGAAACAAAACTCGTTTTATAAGAAAAAACCTAAGCCTAACTTGATTTGCAAGTTAATTTTCCTATAAATACAACTCGAAAATCTCTTTTCAAAACACACAAGCAGCGACCATCTCTAGGTCTTTTGTTCATCTTCTTGCTTTTATTTTCGTGCGGCGTTTTACTTCCATCCCCGTTGCTGAGTTTAAGAGTGGGTAACTTGTAATACATGTTTCGACCCATGCCCATGCGCGTGTACCAAGCACCAATTCCGTGTCTACTTGAAATTATTTTTTGCAAGTTTTTAACTTGATAAATAATTTATTTAAGAGTTTTATTTATGATAAAATTCTTTTTTGTGTTTAACTGTTTTACAAGAAACAAAACTCGTTTTATAAGAAAAAACCTAAACCTAACTTAATTTGCAAGTTAATTTTCCTATAAATACAACTCGAAAATCTCTTTTCAAAACACACAAGCAGCGACCATCTCTAGGTCTTTTCTTCATCTTCTTTCTTTTATTTTCGTGCGGCGTTTTACTTCCATCCCCGTTGCTGAGTTTAAGAGTGGGTAACTTGTAATACATGTTTCGACCCATGCCCATGCGCGTGTACCAAGCACCAATTCCGTGTCTACTTGAAATTATTTTTTGCAAGTTTTCAACTTGATAAATAATTTATTTAAGAGTTTTATTTATGGAAAAATTCCTTTTTTGTGTTTAACTGTTTTACAAGAAACAAAACTCGTTTTATAAGAAAAAACTTAAACCTAACTTGATTTGAAAGTTAATTTTCCTATAAATACAACTCGAAAATCTTTTTCAAAACACACAAGCAGCGACCATCTCTAGGTCTTTTCTTCATCTTCTTGCTTTTATTTTCGTGCGGCGTTTTACTTCCATCCCCGTTGCTGAGTTTAAGAGTGGGTAACTTGTAATACATGTTTCGACCCATGCCCATGCGCGTGTACCAAGCACCAATTCCGTGTCTACTTGAAATTAATTTTTGGAAGTTTTTAACTTGATAAATAATTTATTTAAGAGTTTTATTTATGGAAAAATTCCTTTTTTGTGTTTAACTGTTTTACAAGAAACAAAACTCGTTTTATAAGAAAAAACCTAAGCCTAACTGGATTTGCAAGTTAATTTTCCTATAAATACAACTCGAAAATGTCTTTTCAAAACACACAAGCAGCGACCATCTCTAGGTCTTTTCTTCATCTTCTTGCTTTTATTTTCGTGCGGCGTTTTACTTCCATCCCCGTTGATGAGTTTAAGAGTGGTTAACTTGTAATACATGTATCGACCCATGCCCATGCGCGTGTACCAAGCACCAATTCCGTGTCTACTTGAAATTATTTTTTGCAAGTTTTTAACTTGATAAATAATTTATTTAAGAGTTTTATTTATGGAATAATTCTTTTTTTGTGTTTAACTGTTTTACAAGAAACAAAACTCGTTTTATAAGAAAAAACCCAAGCCTAACTTGATTTGCAAGTTAATTTTCCTATAAATACAACTCCAAAATCTCTTTTCAAAACACACAAGCAGCGACCATCTCTAGGTGTTTTCTTCATCTTCTTTCTTTTATTTTCGTGCGGCGTTTTACTTCCATCCCCGTTGCTGAGTTTAAGAGTGGGTAACTTGTAATACATGTTTCGACTCATGCCCATGCGCGTGTACCAAGCACCAATTCCGTGTCTACTTGAAATTATTTTTTGCAAGTTTTTAACTTGATAAATAATTTATTTAAGAGTTTCATTTATGGAAAAATTCCTTTTTTGTGTTTAACTGTTTTACAAGAAACAAAACTCGTTTTATAAGAAAAAACCTAAGCCTAACTTGATTTGCAAGTTAATTTTCCTATAAATACAACTCGAAAATCTCTTTTCAAAACACACAAGCAGCGACCATCTCTAGGTCTTTTCTTCATCTTCTTGCTTTTATTTTCGTGCGGCGTTTTACTTCCATCCCCGTTGTTGAGTTTAAGAGTGGGTAGCTTGTAATACATGTTTCGACCCATGCCCATGCGCGTGTACCAAGCCCCAATTCCGTGTCTACTTGAAATTATTTTTTGCAAGTTTTCAACTTGATAAATAATTTATTTGAGAGTTTTATTTATGGAAAAATCCCTTTTTTGTGTTTAACTATTTTACAAGAAATAAAATTCGTTTTATAAGAAAAAACTTAAACCTAACTTGATTTGCAAGTTAATTTTCCTATAAATACAACTCGAAAATCTCTTTTCAAAACACACAAGCAGCGACCATCTCTAGGTCTTTTCTTCATCTTCTTTCTTTTATTTTCGTGCGGCGTTTTACTTCCATCCCCGTTGCTGAATTTAAGAGTGGGCAACTTGTAATACATGTTTCGACCCATGCCCATGCGCGTGTACCAAGCACCAATTCCGTGTCTACTTGAAATTATTTTTTGCAAGTTTTCAACTTGATAAATAATTTATTTAAGAGTTTTATTTATGGAAAGATTCCTTTTTGTGTTTAACTGTTTTACAAGAAACAAAACTCGTTTATAAGAAAAAACCTAAGCCTAACTTGATTTGCAAGTTAATTTTCCTATAAATACAACTCGAAAATCTCTTTTCAAAACACACAAGCAGCGACCATCTCTAGGTCTTTTCTTCATCTTCTTTCTTTTATTTTCGTGCGACGTTTTACTTCCATCCCCGTTGTTGAGTTTAAGAGTGGGTAGCTTGTAATACATGTTTCGACCCATGCCCATGCGCGTGTACCAAGCACCAATTCCGTGTCTACTTGAAATTATTTTTTGCAAGTTTTCAACTTGATAAATAATTTATTTAAGAGTTTTATTTATGGAAAAATTCCTTTTTTGTGTTTAACTATTTTACAAGAAACAAAACTCGTTTTATAAGAAAAAACTTAAACCTAACTTGATTTGCAAGTTAATTTTCCTATAAATACAACTCGAAAATCTCTTTTCAAAACACACAAGCAGCGACCATCTCTAGGTCTTTTCTTCATCTTCTTTCTTTTATTTTCTTGCGTCGTTTTACTTCCATCCTCGTTGCTGAGTTTAAGAGTGGGTAACTTGTAATACATGTTTCGACCCATGCCCATGCGCGTGTACCAAGCACCAATTCCGTGTCTACTTGAAATTATTTTCTGCAAGTTTTTAACTTGATAAATAATTTATTTAAGAGTTTTTTTTAGGGAAAAATTACTTTTTTGAGTTTAACTGTTTTACAAGAAACAAAACTCGTTTTATAAGAAAAAACCTAAGCCTAACTTGATTTGCAAGTTAATTTTCCTATAAATACAACTCGAAAATCTCTTTTCAAAACACACGAGCAGCGACCATCTCTAGGTATTTTCTTCAACTTCTTGCTTTTATTTTCGTGCGGCATTTTACTTCCATCCCCGTTGCTGAGTTTAAGAGTGGGTAACTTGTAATACATGTTTCGACCCATGCCCATGCGCGTGTACCAAGCACCAATTCCGTGTCTACTTGAAATTATTTTTTGCAAGTTTTTAACTTGATAAATAATTGATTTAAGAGTTTTATTTATGGAAAAATTCCTTTTTTGTGTTTAACTGTTTTACAAGAAAAAAAATTCGTTTTATAAGAAAAACCTAAGCCTAACTTGATTTCAAGTTAATTTTCCTATAAATACAACTCGAAAATCACTTTTCAAAACACACAAGTAGCGACCATCTCTAGGTCTTTTCTTCATCTTCTTGCTTTTATTTTCGTGCGGCGTTTTACTTCCATCGCCGTTGCTGAATTTAAGAGTGGGTAACTTGTAATACATGTTTCGACCCATGCCCATGCGCGTGTACCAAGCACCAATTCCGTGTCTACTTGAAATTATTTTTTGCAAGTTTTTAACTTGATAAATAATTTATTTAAGAGTTTCATTTATGGAAAAATTCCTTTTTTGTGTTTAACTGTTTTATAAGAAACAAAACTCGTTTTATAAGAAAAATCCTAAGCCTAACTTGATTTGCAAGTTAATTTTCCTATAAATACAACTCGAAAATCTCTTTTCAAAACACACAAGCAGCGACCATCTCTAGGTCTTTTCTTCATCTTCTTGCTTTTATTTTCGTGCGGCGTTTTACTTCCATCCCCGTTGCTGAGTTTAAGAGTGGGCAACTTGTAATACATGTTTCGACCCATGCCCATGCGCGTGTACCAAGCACCAATTCCGTGTCTACTTGAAATTATTTTTTGCAAGATTTCAACTTGATAAATAATTTATTTAAGGGTTTTATTTATGGAAAAATTCCTTTTTTGTGTTTAACTGTTTTACAAGAAACAAAACTCGTTTTATAATAAAAAACTTAAACCTAACTTGATTTACAAGTTAATTTTCCTTTAAATACAACTCGAAAATCTCTTTTCAAAACACACAAGCAGCGACCATCTCTAGGTCTTTTCTTCATCTTCTTGCTTTTATTTTCGTGCGGCGTTTTACTTCCATCCCCGTTGCGGAGTTTAAGAGTGGGTAACTTGTAATACATGTTTCGAGCCATGCCCATGCGCGTGTACCAAGCACCAATTCCGTGTCTACTTGAAATTATTTTTTGCAAGTTTTCAACTTGATAAATAATTTATTTAATAGTTTTATTTATGGCAAGATTCCTTTTTGTGTTTAACTGTTTTACAAGAAACAAAACTCGTTTATAAGAAAAAACCTAAGCCTAACTTGATTTGCAAGTTAATTTTCCTATAAATACAACTCGAAAATCTCTTTTCAAAACACACAAGCAGCGACCATCTCTAGGTCTTTTCTTCGTCTTCTTGCTTTTATTTTCGTGCGGCGTTTTACTTCCATCCCCGTTGTTGAGTTTAAGAGTGGGTAGCTTGTAATACATGTTTCGACCCATGCCCATGCGCGTGTACCAAGTACCAATTCCGTGTCTACTTGAAATTATTTTTTGCAAGTTTTCAAGTTGATAAATAATTTATTTAAGAGTTTTATTTATGGAAAAATTCCTTTTTTGTGTTTAACTATTTTACAAGAAACAAAACTCGTTTTATAAGAAAAAACATAAACCTAACTTGATTTGCAAGTTAATTTTCCTATAAATACAACTCGAAAATATCTTTTCAAAACACATAAGCAGCGACCATCTTTAGGTCTTTTCTTCATCTTCTTGCTTTTATTTTTGTGCGGCGTTTTACTTCCATCCCCGTTGCTGAGTTTAAGAGTGGGTAACTTGTAATACATGTTTCGACCCATGCCCATGCGCGTGTACCAAGCACCAATTCCGTGTCTACTTGAAATTATTTTTTGCAAGTTTTCAACTTGATAAATAATTTATTTAAGAGTTTTATTTATGGAAAAATTCCTTTTTTGTGTTTAACTGTTTTACAAGAAACAAAACTAGTTTTATAAGAAAAAACCTAAACCTAACTTGATTTGCAAGTTAATTTTCATATAAATACAACTCGAAAATCTCTTTTCAAAACACACAAGCAGCGACCATCTCTAGGTCTTTTCTTCATCTTCTTGCTTTTATTTTCGTGCGGCGTTTTACTTCCATCCCTGTTGCTGAGTTTAAGAGTGGGTAACTTGTAATACATGTTTCGACCCATGCCCATGCGCGTGTACCAAGCACCAATTCCGTGTCTACTTGAAATTATTTTTTGCAAGTTTTTAACTTGATAAATAATTTATTTAAGAGTTTTATTTATGGAAAAATTCCTTTATTGTGTTTAACTGTTTTACAAGAAACAAAACTCGTTTTATAAGAAAAAACCTAAACCTAACTTGATTTGCAAGTTAATTTTCCTATAAATACAACTCGAAAATCTCTTTTCAAAACACACAAGCAGCGACCATCTTTAGGTCTTTTCTTCATCTTCTTGCTTTTATTTTCGTGCGGCGTTTTACTTCCATCCCCGTTGCTGAGTTTAAGAGTGGGTAACTTGTAATACATGTTTCGACCCATGCCCATGCGCGTGTACCAAGCACCAATTCCATGTCTACTTGAAATTATTTTTTGCAAGTTTTCAACTTGATAAATAATTTATTTAAGAGTTTTATTTATGGAAAAATTCCTTTTTTGTGTTTAACTGTTTTACAAGAAACAAAACTCGTTTTATAAGAAAAAACTTAAACCTAACTTGATTTGCAAGTTAATTTTCCTATAAATACAACTCGAAAATCTCTTTTCAAAACACACAAGCAGCGACCATCTCTAGGTCTTTTCTTCATCTTCTTGCTTTTATTTTCGTGCGGCGTTTTACTTCCATCCCCGTTGCTGAGTTAAAGAGTGGGTAACTTGTAATACATGTTTCGACCCATGCCCATGCGCGTGTACCAAGCACCAATTCCGTGTCTACTTGAAATTATTTTTTGCAAGTTTTTAACTTGATAAATAATTTATTTAATAGTTTTATTTATGGAAAGATTCTTTTTTGTGTTTAACTGTTTTACAAGAAACAAAACTCGTTTATAAGAAAAAACCTAAGCCTAACTTGATTTGCAAGTTAATTTTCCTATAAATACAACTCGAAAATCTCTTTTCAAAACACACAAGCAGCGACCATCTCTAGGTCTTTTCTTCGTCTTCTTGCTTTTATTTTCGTGCGGCGTTTTACTTCCATCCCCGTTGTTGAGTTTAAGAGTGGGTAGCTTGTAATACATGTTTCGACCCATGCCCATGCGCGTGTACCAAGTACCAATTCCGTGTCTACTTGAAATTATTTTTTGCAAGTTTTCAAGTTGATAAATAATTTATTTAAGAGTTTTATTTATGGAAAAATTCCTTTTTTGTGTTTAACTATTTTACAAGAAACAAAACTCGTTTTATAAGAAAAAACATAAACCTAACTTGATTTGCAAGTTAATTTTCCTATAAATACAACTCGAAAATATCTTTTCAAAACACATAAGCAGCGACCATCTTTAGGTCTTTTCTTCATATTCTTGCTTTTATTTTTGTGCGGCGTTTTACTTCCATCCCCGTTGCTGAGTTTAAGAGTGGGTAACTTGTAATACATGTTTCGACCCATGCCCATGCGCGTGTACCAAGCACCAATTCCGTGTCTACTTGAAATTATTTTTTGCAAGTTTTCAACTTGATAAATAATTTATTTAAGAGTTTTATTTATGGAAAAATTCCTTTTTTGTGTTTAACTGTTTTACAAGAAACAAAACTCGTTTTATAAGAAAAAACTTAAACCTAACTTGATTTGAAAGTTAATTTTCCTATAAATACAACTCGAAAATCTTTTTCAAAACACACAAGCAGCGACCATCTCTAGGTCTTTTCTTCATCTTCTTGCTTTTATTTTCGTGCGGCGTTTTACTTCCATCCCCGTTGCTGAGTTTAAGAGTGGGTAACTTGTAATACATGTTTCGACCCATGCCCATGCGCGTGTACCAAGCACCAATTCCGTGTCTACTTGAAATTAATTTTTGGAAGTTTTTAACTTGATAAATAATTTATTTAAGAGTTTTATTTATGGAAAAATTCCTTTTTTGTGTTTAACTGTTTTACAAGAAACAAAACTCGTTTTATAAGAAAAAACCTAAGCCTAACTGGATTTGCAAGTTAATTTTCCTATAAATACAACTCGAAAATGTCTTTTCAAAACACACAAGCAGCGACCATCTCTAGGTCTTTTCTTCATCTTCTTGCTTTTATTTTCGTGCGGCGTTTTACTTCCATCCCCGTTGATGAGTTTAAGAGTGGTTAACTTGTAATACATGTATCGACCCATGCCCATGCGCGTGTACCAAGCACCAATTCCGTGTCTACTTGAAATTATTTTTTGCAAGTTTTTAACTTGATAAATAATTTATTTAAGAGTTTTATTTATGGAATAATTCTTTTTTTGTGTTTAACTGTTTTACAAGAAACAAAACTCGTTTTATAAGAAAAAACCCAAGCCTAACTTGATTTGCAAGTTAATTTTCCTATAAATACAACTCCAAAATCTCTTTTCAAAACACACAAGCAGCGACCATCTCTAGGTGTTTTCTTCATCTTCTTTCTTTTATTTTCGTGCGGCGTTTTACTTCCATCCCCGTTGCTGAGTTTAAGAGTGGGTAACTTGTAATACATGTTTCGACTCATGCCCATGCGCGTGTACCAAGCACCAATTCCGTGTCTACTTGAAATTATTTTTTGCAAGTTTTTAACTTGATAAATAATTTATTTAAGAGTTTCATTTATGGAAAAATTCCTTTTTTGTGTTTAACTGTTTTACAAGAAACAAAACTCGTTTTATAAGAAAAAACCTAAGCCTAACTTGATTTGCAAGTTAATTTTCCTATAAATACAACTCGAAAATCTCTTTTCAAAACACACAAGCAGCGACCATCTCTAGGTCTTTTCTTCATCTTCTTGCTTTTATTTTCGTGCGGCGTTTTACTTCCATCCCCGTTGCTGAGTTAAAGAGTGGGTAACTTGTAATACATGTTTCGACCCATGCCCATGCGCGTGTACCAAGCACCAATTCCGTGTCTACTTGAAATTATTTTTTGCAAGTTTTTAACTTGATAAATAATTTATTTAATAGTTTTATTTATGGAAAAATTCCTTTTTTGTGTTTAACTGTTTTACAAGAAACAAAACTCGTTTTATAAGAAAAAACTTAAACCTAACTTGATTTGCAAGTTAATTTTCCTATAAATACAACTCGAAAATCTCTTTTCAAAACACACAAGCAGCGACCATCTCTAGGTCTTTTCTTCATCTTCTTGCTTTTATTTTCGTGCGGCGTTTTACTTCCATCCCCGTTGCTGAGTTAAAGAGTGGGTAACTTGTAATACATGTTTCGACCCATGTCCATGCGCGTGTACCAAGCACCAATTCCGTGTCTACTTGAAATTATTTTTTGCAAGTTTTTAACTTGATAAATAATTTATTTAATAGTTTTATTTATGGAAAGATTCTTTTTTGTGTTTAACTGTTTTACAAGAAACAAAACTCGTTTATAAGAAAAAACCTAAGCCTAACTTGATTTGCAAGTTAATTTTCCTATAAATACAACTCGAAAATCTCTTTTCAAAACACACAAGCAGCGACCATCTCTAGGTCTTTTCTTCAT
>NC_039359.1:132653106-132653289 GCF_003573695.1 Papaver somniferum
TTGATAAATAATTTATTTAAGAGTTTTATTTATGGAAAAATTCCTTTTTTGTGTTTAACTATTTTACAAGAAACAAAACTCGTTTTATAAGAAAAAACTTAAACCTAACTTGATTTGCAAGTTAATTTTCCTATAAATACAACTCGAAAATCTCTTTTCAAAACACACAAGCAGCGACCATCT
>NC_039359.1:132656324-132657745 GCF_003573695.1 Papaver somniferum
ATTCCGTGTCTACTTGAAATTATTTTTTGCAAGTTTTCAACTTGATAAATAATTTATTTAAGAGTTTTATTTATGGAAAAATTCCTTTTTTGTGTTTAACTGTTTTACAAGAAACAAAACTCGTTTTATAAGAAAAAACTTAAACCTAACTTGATTTGAAAGTTAATTTTCCTATAAATACAACTCGAAAATCTCTTTTCAAAACACACAAGCAGCGACCATCTCTAGGTCTTTTCTTCGTCTTCTTGCTTTTATTTTCGTGCGGCGTTTTACTTCCATCCCCGTTGTTGAGTTTAAGAGTGGGTAGCTTGTAATACATGTTTCGACCCATGCCCATGCGCGTGTACCAAGTACCAATTCCGTGTCTACTTGAAATTATTTTTTGCAAGTTTTCAAGTTGATAAATAATTTATTTAAGAGTTTTATTTATGGAAAAATTCCTTTTTTGTGTTTAACTATTTTACAAGAAACAAAACTCGTTTTATAAGAAAAAACATAAACCTAACTTGATTTGCAAGTTAATTTTCCTATAAATACAACTCGAAAATATCTTTTCAAAACACATAAGCAGCGACCATCTTTAGGTCTTTTCTTCATATTCTTGCTTTTATTTTTGTGCGGCGTTTTACTTCCATCCCCGTTGCTGAGTTTAAGAGTGGGTAACTTGTAATACATGTTTCGACCCATGCCCATGCGCGTGTACCAAGCACCAATTCCGTGTCTACTTGAAATTATTTTTTGCAAGTTTTCAACTTGATAAATAATTTATTTAAGAGTTTTATTTATGGAAAAATTCCTTTTTTGTGTTTAACTGTTTTACAAGAAACAAAACTCGTTTTATAAGAAAAAACTTAAACCTGACTTGATTTGCAAGTTAATTTTCCTATAAATACAACTCGAAAATCTCTTTTCAAAACACACAAGCAGCGACCATCTCTAGGTCTTTTCTTCATCTTCTTGCTTTTATTTTCGTGCGGCGTTTTACTTCCATCCCCGTTGCTGAGTTAAAGAGTGGGTAACTTGTAATACATGTTTCGACCCATGCCCATGCGCGTGTACCAAGCACCAATTCCGTGTCTACTTGAAATTATTTTTTGCAAGTTTTTAACTTGATAAATAATTTATTTAATAGTTTTATTTATGGAAAGATTCCTTTTTGTGTTTAACTGTTTTACAAGAAACAAAACTCGTTTATAAGAAAAAACCTAAGCCTAACTTGATTTGCAAGTTAATTTTCCTATAAATACAACTCGAAAATCTCTTTTCAAAACACACAAGCAGCGACCATCTCTAGGTCTTTTCTTCGTCTTCTTGCTTTTATTTTCGTGCGGCGTTTTACTTCCATCCCCGTTGTTGAGTTTAAGAGTGGGTAGCTTGTAATACATGTTTCGACCCATGCCCATGCGCGTGTACCAAGTACC